>NC_133618.1:635187028-635217028 GCF_048593235.1 Sminthopsis crassicaudata | reverse complement strand
CAAAGAAATAACCAAATGAGAATTAAACAATACAAAAAGGAGAAAAACTTGAAAATTTTTAGTTAGCTGGCATGATATCTCTTATCAAGGCCTGACTCTTTCTCCCCAACATTGTACCAATTAGTGGTCATAGTAATGAACTGACACTACCAACTTCTGCAAATTAAAAAGTCCCAAGGTGTTCCAAAAAGGCTTAACTCAAGTATCTTCAAACTATACCAAGACTTGGGACATCCTATGTAAGTAGAAATCTGTCCGTTGCCTATGACAGAGATGCTGATAATACATCTTTCATCAAGTCTGTGTTTGTAAAGGGTTCACCATTTGTGCTAGTTACTGAGGTGAGATAGAAAAATAAAAAATTTAGTCCTTTCCCTCAAGAAATTTAGTATTGCTAAAGGATGGTAAGACATGAAAGGTAAAAGTAATACAAACTAGAACATAGTCATGCATAAGAAGACTCCAGAGTGTGAGACAAGATCGGGATTTCTAGTTGAAGAGATCAGGATGAACTTCCCTGAGAGCTGAATCTGGAAGTACGGAGGCGCTGGGAGTGGGTAGAGACCATAAGCAAAGAACCAAAATGTATACTGTTTGTGGGGCATGTTTGAAGGCAAAGATCTGGTTTGATTATAGCTTATGATACGTGAGTAGAGGGGTTGACATTATACAAGGTCATACATTTTTGCGACAAGGAGTTTTTACTTAATACCATAGGCTGCAGAGGAACACTGAACATCTTTGAGATGAGCATGGTCTTAAAAGAAAAAACATTTATTCTAATAAACATTAAGAATATTAACAGTGGTGTGCCAAGTGAATTGGAATGGTGAATGTGAATGAATAAATGTATTTAGAACTTCTTAAGTGCTGGCATCACAAATACAAAAGCAAAGAGAACCCTATACTGTAAGGAGCTTACATTCAATTTCGGAGAGATCACACATTGAGAAGTAGTGTCCAGCGATGAGTCTTTTGGCTTGGAATGGTACAAAGAAAGTGAATAGAGGAAGAGGAGGAGAGATACAGAGTTGATTTAACTTTGGGAGAGTTAACGTTTGGAGGCAGTGAAGTATGACTAAGACCAAACCTAAATGGAGGGGATGACTGAGACAGTTGCTAATCAGAAGTCCTGACTTCTGGAGATGAAAACCTAAGATTTGCCTCTAAGGTATGGTTGAGATATGGTGAGTCGAGGTGGATATGATAAAGGTGATTGAAATTGGGAAGGTACCAGGCTGAGGAGATTGTCAAGTATGGTTTACAAAAGCAATGATTTGGGGAGATTGGTACTGCTTTTAGTAGGTTAGAAAGAAGAGCAGATTTGGGGGAAATGATCTTAATGGACTTCAAGAGGTAACACATTTTAGAGGTGGAGTGAATTCAAGTGCCACAGAAAAGAACCAAGTCATGAATGTAAGTCTCTTCCCATTTTGTTATACATCCCATTAGGATTCTACAGCTCTTCGAGTCATCATCTTTCCCATTAGGTCTTTTAGTTTATGAGGGGACTATATGTGATTGCCTTAAAAACACACCACTCAATTCTCTTATTGACTCTGTGATCTCACTCACTTGGAAGCTCCCTGCAACTGTGGAGAGCCTATACAATTCTTGTTCAGATCCATAAATTTGCCACTTGGGGTCGTCCAGTCTGCTGGAGGCCTAATCATTTTCTTTTGACATCACAAGGGTACAGTGGAGCCTCTGGGTAGTAGTCATCATTCCTCTCTATGGATCCAGCCTATCTGCCCTTCCTCACACACATTTCTTTGATCCCATCTTTTACATCTTCTTTGAAGTTCCCCATTGTCCATAAATATCACCAGATGGACAGTGATTGAGTCATCTAAATTGAATAAGAGGAAGAAAATAAACTGAAATACCTTGAGGAAATTGCAGATCTCCTCTTAAGGACTCCATTCTTCCCATGGATACCACAGTTCATCTTAAAGGCCCACATTATACTGGCAGCAAGATATGGAATACATCAATATCTGAAGAATTAAAAATTAGTGCAATAGGAGAGACGTCTTATATGGGGGAGCAGGCTTCAACGTATAACCGAATGAGGATCTTCGAAGAACAGGAGTTTAATCTCATACCATGTGATTTATTTCTTTGAAAACTGAAGTGCAACATGTATAGTGAATAGAGAACTACTCTTGGAGCCAGGACAGTGTGACCCAAACTGGTGGGGTGTCCCTGAGCATGTCTTAAGGCTGTGTAGCCATCAGAGACTCTATGGACCTACAGAGGTAGAGGGACTTTGCTCACCAGTGAAAACACAGGTCTTGCACCATTTGTAAAGAATTTTAGGGGTTTGTTTTTGTTTTGTTTTGTTTTTTAAAAGAAATTAATTGAGGATTATTCTAGATAATTGAGTTTCAGTTAATCAGAATTTCATTTTAAGTAAGTTAGACTATGCTTTTGTTCACTTGTTTCACTATTAAGTTGCTTGGTTTGGTGTTTTTTTTTTGTTTGTTTGTTTATTTTGTTTTATTTTTGTTCTTACTAATCCTGGATCTTTATTGAGTTGGTTCCATATTTTGATTTCATGCTTTTAGACTGTGTTAATTTGTATGCTTAATATATGCTCATTTAGGTAAATGACCTTCGTAAAGAATTAGAAAGCCGAGCTCTTAGTTCTAAAGGATTAAAATCCCAGTTGATAGCCCGCCTGACAAAGCAGCTTAAAGTAGAAGAACAGAAAGAGGAACAGAAGGAGTTGGAGAAATCTGAAAAAGAAGAGGAAGAAGAGGAAGACAGGAAATCTGAGGACGATAAAGAGGTATGGCCATGATGCAAAGTGTTGGGGTCTAGCGTGTTTGTGTCAGTCCATTCATTGGGCACTCCAGGAGGATTGTACATTTCTGCATTTGTTTCTAATCCTTACAATTTCTTGGTGGCAGTAGAGAATTGTCACTGCTCTCACAAGGGCATCTCTTAGTAGCCATTCTTGCGATTACAAACCTCCCAACATAGCTTGAGGCTGGACCTGAAGTAGTCACTGAGTTTGCTTGAGTGGCCTGTGCTTGCAGAACCAGGGGCTCCTAGGCCATGATCTTTCAAGGGAGGATTTGTAGAATTTATGTGTAAAAAGCTAATCATGGAGAGCTTCTGTCCCCCACTCCCAGCCACAACCCCCTCTCAGGAAGCAGATCTTGTTCCAGTTTTCATTGTCTTAGATTGTACTGAAATAATAAGATTAGATTGCATCTTCATGAACTTCCAGTGTGGTCAGGCTCTCTCGGCCTCAGTGACTTTAACTTCAAAAGCATCACCTTTCAATAAACAATGCAAGACAATTGAACTCTTTTGAAAGGATAACTATACAAATGCAAACTTTTGGGGAAATAATTTTTGGTTGCTTTCTATTGTCTTGAATTCGTGATTTAGGTCATACCACAGTCCTGCTCAAGAAGTTTCAGTAATTCCCTATTGCCTCTAGAATGCAGCATAAATTCCTTTGTTTAGTCTCTGAAGCCTTCCCTTCCCCATCTCGCTCCAGCCTCCATTTCCAGACAGTCCTCATTCCTCTCCCCTTACACATTCTGTGGGTCAGCTTAACCATCTGAAATGTTGTCTCCCATCTGCCATCTTCTGCTTTGGCACAGGCTGTCTCTTGGCCCTGGCACGCTTTCCCTCTTCAGTCCTCTGTCCTCTCCAAAGTTCAGTTCATCCTCCTACTTTCCCTCAAGCTACTGGTTTCTTGTCTTCTCTCTTCCTCCTTAAAATTGACTTTAAATCTCGTGATTCTTTTTGCATGTTGTTTCCCAATACAGAATATAAGCTCCTTGAGGGAAGGACTGTTTAGTTTTGCCTTTGTATCCTTAGCACTGCGTAGAGTCTCTGCCACTTAATCACTAACTGATAGATAGCTTGGTTTGCTCTAATGCACGAAGTTCACAACAGTTTTTCCCATGTCTTTGGGAAGTAAGATTAAACCAAAACACTAGCAGAAAGAGTGAAACTGAAATAGATGGGGAAAGCTAGAAACTGGCTGATTTTTGTGGCTGGAGAGAAGTGTAGGAGAACTATGATGATTGGGATCTTTTGTGAGTTTGTTTCCCTCATTAAGCTGTTGGTTTGGTCACATCATTTGGTCTTTGGGGGTCATTTGGCTCATGAATTTTTCTTCCTAAAGACTGACTTTTTTGGTAATGCTCATTTTGATCCATAATTGCATGTTTAACTTTTAAAAATAAAATAGATTTATAAATACAGTTTGAAATTTGAAACATGTAGGAAGAAGAAAGGAAACGCCAGGAAGAAATGGAGCGTCAGCGCCGTGAAAGGCGGTACATTTTACCTGATGAGCCAGCCATCATTGTACACCCTAACTGGGCTGCAAAAAGTGGCAAGTTTGATTGTAGCATCATGTCTCTGAGTGTACTTTTGGACTACAGATTAGAGGATAATAAAGAGCATTCATTTGAGGTAATTTTACTTTGATCTTACTCTTTTTTAAACTGACATAGGTTATTTAATAAGTCTGGGAGGAAACAACAGTCTTTATTATTGCTCTGTACAGAGAACTTTTCATACTAACCAGTTGACTTTATTAGCTCTTTTCTATCCGGTATTTCTTTATACTCTCCTGTATGCTTTGTCTTTCTAAAACAATTTAGCAACATCAAGTTTCTATTTTTACTAATGAAGTACCAGAGCTGAAGAATTATAAGGTATATGATTTAGCTTATAAAACTTTTTAATATTGGGTATCTTGCATTTAACCATATGTTAAAAGGTTTATACAGTCTTTAAAAAAAAAAGAAAGAAAGTTAGAATGGTATTCCTTAATTAAAACAAAATGAAACAACATTCTCAGACTTCTTGGCATAAGTACTATACTGTAAGTTAGTGGTATCAATCTCAAATAGAAATATTTGTGTCCACAGGCCACATTGACTTTAGAAAACCAAAAAATTAGCATTGTTTGTATCTTTATTTTGTTAAATATTTCTAATTACATTTTAATCTGGTTTGAGTTGTACCACCAGCATCTCAACTCTTAAGTGTTAAGACATTGCAGTTTAATATTTTGGATTTGTGGAATAGCAACAAGATCAAAATTCTGTGGTTATCCATCATTTAGGCATAATCAGCTCCAAACAGTAGGTTTAATTGTAGGAGATCTCTTTCATAATGTATGTTAGTATTTGATTCATGATAAAAATCTTGAACCTCCACACAGAATGGAGGAAATTAGGTAAAATAAACTTGTTTTCCTAATATAGAGTTCTTCAAAGAAGAGAAAGAATCAGAGTAAAAGAATATCAGTTTTGTTCTAGGGTTATCTATAATTATTTTCTTAATAACCTATGTTATCACAAATATCCAAAAGACCTTTTGCTCGAAGCTGTTAAAAGGGTTAAAGATGAATGCATTCCTCATAGCAGAGTAGGAAACATCTTTGTGGCTATGGGCAAGTCATTTGCCTTATGGATATCAATCTCTAAGGTTTCTTCTACTCTGATTCCTATGACCCTGTAAATTCATTTCTGATAGAAAAAAATAGAAAGAAAACACTTCCAATCTCTTCTACATTCCCCCTTGGACACCAGCTCCCAGTTTTGAGGGGTTATATAAGTTTTACAAGCCCTTAAATACCATTACTGGTGTAGACAAATCACTCCAACTAAGAATGGGCATGTAGCACTACAAAATTAGCTATAAATTTCATCATCTTGGTCATTTTAATACTAAACATGCTGCATCTCTTTTCTTATTAAATGTTTTGTCACTGAAGAGAAACTACATTAATCCATTTCCCCAGATACATGTACTGCTACCTATCACGCTTAGCTTTCTTTTTTTTGTAGTTAATGCTGGTTTCTGTTCATGTACATAAGGTATATGTAGCATGGTCTGGGTCAGAGTTGTAGTTAATGAACTTAGATTATATGTTCTCTCTTTAGGTTAATTGGTACATTAGATTTTCATTTTTATTTTATTAAATTTCCTGTTATGGAAGGATAAACATTCTAGCTAGTCAAATGTTGGTTGAGTTCCATGTCTGTAACTAGATGACCAGTTTTCAAATAATTAAAAAAAATCTTTAACTAATGTTTGAATTCCTCAAACGAATTGTATAATGAAATATACTTAATTTTAAATTGCATTAAACATAATCTATGATTTAAAACACATCAAGATTTTATAAAACCATAAGGTCATTATGAACATCAGCTGCCATTGTCATCTAAATGTTGAAAAGGACTAGGTTATGAAGATTTATTTTCAATAAGACTTTTGGAAGAACCAGTTATAAATGTGCTGAAAACTTAAAAATTACTCTTTTTCTAACAGAATTTTCTTTATTTTAATGTCCAAAGGTGAAGACTTTTTAAAAGATTTTTTTCTTTATTTTTTTATATCTTCATATAGGTTTCATTATTTGCAGAACTCTTCAATGAAATGCTTCAAAGAGACTTTGGTGTCCGGATATATAAATCATTAATATCCCTTCCAGAAAAAGAGGATAAGAAAGAAAAGGATAAGAAAAGCAAAAAAGAAGAGAGAAAAGAGAAAAAGGAAGACAGGGATGATGAAATTGATGAGCCAAAACCAAAAAGAAGAAAATCGGGAGATGACAAAGACAGAAAAGATGACCGAGAAGATAGAAAGGTCTGGCTTTTATTTCTTGGATTAGCAAAACTGCACTTCCCTCCTGTCCATCCTCTTTTTCAGGTTTCTGAAAACTTTAGTTTTGTTTTATTTTTTACAATGTAGAAAACTTCAGAATGTCTTTTTAAAAATGTGTTTACTACTGTTTCACTTAACTTTCACTAGTTTTCTTGGTCTATTTTATGTGTCCCCCAAAATTTATTAGGAAAAGAACACTTTTTTCCCCTAGCAGAATGAATGACTCATTAATAAAGTCTTTTTGCCTCTTGTTTAATTTTAAAACACTTTACAGAAAGAAGATAAAAGGAAAGATGATAAAGATGATGATGAAACTGAAGAAGATAATAACCAAGAAGAATATGACCCACTGGAAGCTGAAGATGCCGAAGATGAGGAGGATGGTATGTTCACTTCTTTATCCCTTTCTAATTACTTCCATTATTTGAAAGAATATTTTCAGCATAATTTAAAGTTACTTTACTCAAATTCTGTATTTTAGATTTCATAATGTAGGCAAAGATTATGTTCTGGGACTTTTTTTGTTAAGTCTTATTTTACATATAATTAATTTGTTCCTTAATCTACCTCGAAAAATTGAGTAGTTTATAGGAGGTTTATCACTAAAATCCTTGCTTCATAGGAAAAAGCTTTCATCTGATTCTATATTCCTTCAGATGGCTTTTTTTTTTTTTCTTTTTGAAATGCTTCAAAGAAACTTTGGTGTCCAGATATTGTACTCCCTAATTGTATTTTCCTTCCTGGAAAGATTAAAAGCACAAATGATATTTTGAGTAAATGCCTGCATGTATGGATACCTTGACATAAAATAAAGTCCTTCTGCTGACTTTCCCAGATAGAAACAAAGCCTCGGTTTTAGAGCTAATGAAGCTAAGCTTCAGGGCAGTTCAATAGACTTCACACAGTATCTCATGCTAGAATTAAATAGTGAAGCCAATATCATAATGCAGGGTGTCTGAGCCTTCCTCAAATGTGATTGGGTTCACAGGACTTAGAGCTAGAAGGAGCCTTGGAGGTCATCTTGTTAACCCCTCAGGTTATAGGACTGAGAACCAGAGATGTGGTGTTTCCTCTATCCTCTGGCATCAGATAGTAGGGCTTTCCACTGGTGATTTTTACCTCAGTTTTTAAATCATACTTGGGCTTAGAACAGTGTGGTTTCTTTTATTGTAGGTATTTGTCCATAGTTTGTAGTGAGCTTTTAAATTCTGAAATCAGTTTTGGGTTGAACTTGCTATGAGAAATTTCTTGCTTTTGAATCTTTTCATCAGATGGTTTATGTGGAATTAAGTAATTTACTTTGAAACAGTATTATTTCCTTATGCATTTTTAATGCTTTATTTCTCATTCTCCATTGCAAGTGTGTCTTCCTGTTCATCCTCCTAATAATGTTAACATGTAAAAGAGTCTGTACAATAAGTCTGTTGATGGTATTCCCAAGAAATCATAAATATATTTCTGTATACTTGGTCTTCTTGGAATTGATTGTTGTAATTTAGTAGTTAAAAAATAGAAAAATCATTTCTAACTCTACTATTAAATATTCCTATTCTTTAATTTTTAGCTGTGATTGCTTTTTTTATTTATTTGGGATTTTTGTTATTTTTAACAGACCGAGATGAGGAAGAGATGAATAAACGGGATGACAAAAGAGAAATTAATCGCTATGGCAAAGACAGAGCTTCTAAAGATAAGGTGCTTCATAGTGTATAAAATATTCATTTAAGAAATAGCTTGGCTTCTAGGGTTTTTTGCTCTTTTATAACACCTGTCACTCTAGCAGAACATGTTAACCTGAACTCTGTATACAGCTTTTAATTATTGGCTTCATTTAAATTTTTTTAAACTTAGAACATCTACTTTCTCTTGATGTCTTACTTTCCTCCCTGTTAGACTGTGGTTTAAAGTGATAGATGTAGACAGGCTACTCAAAAAGCATTACTTACTTGGTTGTCTGGTGATATGTGTGGACACACTCCACCACTTTGGTTTAGGGGGAGACGAAATAAAGCAGCTTATCCCTTGGAGTCGAGAAACACTAGTTGAACTTTATGCATCCCCCAACTGTTAAACCCTTTTTTGGTGTTCTTGAAGCACTGAAGCAGAGGCATTGAATGTCTGAAGTACTCAGACTTTTAAAGAAAAGATTTCCTTGGTAACATTGCAAGGTACCTACTACCACCCTCACTTGTCCTTCTTCTTTAGGAAAAAGACAAGACACAGATGATTACAGTTAACAGGGATCTTTTGATGGCATTTGTTTACTTTGATCAAAGCCACTGTGGTTACCTGCTGGAAAAGGATATGGAAGAAATACTGTATACTCTTGGACTTCATCTTTCCCGGGCTCAGGTAATTCTTTAGATTTAGATTTTAAAGATTTAGAATTCTTTAGCAATAAATAATACCAGGTTGATCTTTGAGAATGTTTTTAAAGAACTCCTGAAAATATTTTTACACATTTTTGTACCTGTTCTATATCTTGGAGAACAAGAAGCCTGACTCTCCTAGCCAATCTTTGACTAATATTTAGTTTGTAGCAAAAAATCATGCAAAGTCATCCTCTTAGCAAGAATCTTGCTCCCCACCCCCCCCCCCCCAGAAAAAAAAAAAAGTTTTCCTTGTAAAGACATGACAAGATTCTTTTTTTTTTTTTTAATTAACAGGTTAAGAAACTGCTTAATAAAGTGGTACTCCGAGAATCCTGCTTTTACAGGAAATTAACAGATACCTCAAAAGACGAAGAAAACCATGAAGACTCTGAAACCTTGCAAGAAGATATGCTGGGTAATAGGAGTACAAAAGTTCAAAGTTTAGGTCTGCAGGTGGTGGAGTTCATAAAAATTAGACTGATTTTTAAAAATTTTTATTCATTTTGCTGAGGCACTTGGGGTTAGGTGACTTACCCAGGGTCACACAGCTAGGAAGTATTAAGTATCTGGGGTCAAATTTGAACTCAGGTCCTCCTGACTTCAGGGCTGGTGCTCTATCTACTGCACCAACTAGCTGCCCCTGGACTGATCTTTTTTTTTTTTAATGTTTTGGGGCAAAAGAATGAATAGTTTTTCAGAATTTTAAAATTTGTACATTTTCATTCAAATGTAGGAAACAGATTGCTGCTCCCAACACCTACAGTAAAGCAAGAGTCAAAGGTCGTGGAAGAAAACGTTGGCCTGATAGTATATAATGGTGCGATGGTGGATGTAGGGAGTCTCTTGCAAAAACTAGAGAAAAGCGAAAAAGTCAGAGCTGAAATAGAGCAGAAGCTCCAGTTACTAGAGGATAAAACAGGTGAGGAAAAAATCTGCGTGTCTCCCCTGCCTCAGTCTGGTGTGACATTCATTTCTGTGAGGATCTTGTTGGCAGACGTGGTGCCCATGCTCAGCACCTCTGGCCTCTGTGCCAGCTTCCCGTGGAGGGTTTGTTAGCCTCTGATCCCTTATAATCTAGGAGGCAGTTCTTGTTGCTCTCCAAAGAGAAGGGTTTGCTCTCTAATCTCTCATATTGCTTCACCTACTGCCTGACTAGGTGGATGAGTTAGAGGGAGAAATAGACTTAGCTCCAACCCAACCCACTCATTACAGATTGAGAAACTGAGGCCAAGCGAGTCATTAAGTGACTTGTTCAAGGTCATACCAGTGAAACCTAGGGAAAGGAAGGCCACCAACACTTCTTAAGCTTTGACCAGATCCAGTTTTAAGTGCTTACAGGTCTCATTTGGTTTTCTCCACAACTGTGGGGGCTAGGAATGGTCAACTTGGAGGAAACTGAGGCAGGCACTCAACCCATACCTCCTATCCACCTTCCTTTCTCCTCCCTTCCCTACTTAGTGTCTGAGTGCAGCTGCTTTATGCTCTTAAAATGAGCGCTTAAGCTTCCTGGTGAAATTGCAGGTATTGTGGGGGAAGGTAACCGAATTTGGAATGCCTTCTTTACAGGTGAGGATGAGAAGACAATTTTACATTTGGAAAATTCTAACAAAAGCCTAACTTGTGAACTCAGAGAAGTCAAAAGGGACCTTAGTCAACTACAGGAAAACTTGAAGACTTCAGAAAATGCAAATTTGCAATTTGAGAACCAGCTAAATAAGACAATCAAAAATTTATCCACAGTTATGGACGAGATTCATACTGTTCTTAAGAAGGTGAGGATTCTTTACTTTTAAAACCCTGTCTTTAGTTTATTGCAGTTTTTGGACTGTTGCATTTTCCCATCCCTTGGTTGGTATACATTTGTTTATATCATGCTGCTCTGTGTGAAAGAATAGTGATGTCTTGAATACTTTTTTTTTTGGATACTCTCATAACATTTGTCTTTCATACAGCATCCAGCACAAGTGGCCCTCAAATTAATCTTTGCTAAGTGGTGCACTTTAGCCCCTCCCTTTCTTCTCCATGTTCCCCCCAGACACGTCTTTATTCTTGTTTTAATAAACCAGTATACTGAGCATTTATCATGTGCTCAGTAGTATTAGGAGACAAGAATCATGAAGGCAGTCTTTCTCCTTCTCAGTATAATTTGTACTTGGTTTAAAAAAATGAGATTTACAAAGAACAATTAAAGATAACAGAATTAAGTGCTAAATTGTATAGTGTGGAGGACATACTGAATATTTCTCATTATTGTGGCACATAAAAACTGCTTGTAAAATTCTCAAGCTCAATTGCCAATTCTCTCAATAACCAAGCAATGAATTATACGCCTATAAATCATCTCTCACTCAAATCAAGAAGAAACAAACTACCCAGAGAAAGAGGAAAACTTGGTACCAGTGGGAGAGGATTGCTGTACTGGCTTTCTTGTATTGTTGAGGTTTTAGATGGCTGTGTTTTCAGTGCCTGTGATCTCAGAGCACTACTGTGCCTCACTGGTGAGCCTCCCCTCTCACTGCATCTTGCAGTCTCCTTTTGATGGTGCTGAGAGTCTGTCAGCCTTGCTGCTTGTGTCAACTGTGGCTTCGGCAGCCATCTCCTTCCCAGTAACTGTCTATTCTACCTAACTTATATGTGCAGTTCTAGTGTGGAAGAGGTCAGTGGCTAGAGTTTTCACTGGGTTCCTTTATCATTATTCAATCTGGCATGATTGCCATGTTTTTACTAGATTACATATGCCACGGGAGTTGAGCCTTGTAAGGCCTTGGCCTGAAGTACCTTCCACTGTCAATTTTAGACACCTGGATGGGCACCTGGAAAAGATTCATACCAAACTTTTCTAGTGATCTCCCATGGTAGTGGAACAATAGCCAACATATTAGTGATGAGTCATTTCTTCTTTTTAAAATAATTAGTTTCATGTTGTTATTTGGTGTTCATCAAATCCAGGACTTTCCTTTGATGTTTCATGTGTTGTTTTTTGTGGGGAGAGGGAGAAGGGAGGGAGTATTTCCAAAAGAGATGTTAATTAAAAAGGAAAGAAAGCTCTCCAGCATGGCCATGTTTATTTTTTTAAATGAATGACTTTCCATATTCGTGTGCTTTTCCTTTATAGTTTACTTTTTTATTTATTTATTTTGCTGAGGCCATTGGGGTTAAGTGACTTGCCCAGGGTCACACAGCTAGGGAGTGTTAAGTGTCTGAGGCCAGATTTGAACTCGGGTCCTCCTGACTTCAGGGCTGGTGCTCTATCCACTACACCAACTAGCTGCCCCTATAGTTTACTTTTCAAAAATTTTATGTAAGTAAAACTTCAGTGAAGAAATGCATCTTTCTTTGTTCATTATTTTTTAGGATAATATGAAGAATGAAGACAGAGATCAAAAATCCAAAGAGAATGGTGCAAATGTATGATAAAATTTGTTTTTGAGAAGAATGGTGTTACATAATGTAATATATAAATCATGATACCAGAATGTTTGAAAGTGATGCATGTTTGATTTTAGTAGTATAAATATCTGTTAGTTCGAAAGATGTATAAAGTTTTATGAATGTGAGTCTCTGCTTTTGAACATTGCTTGTACTTCATAGCATTCAATTTATTAGACACTCTTTGAGTGAAATAATTTTGCAAAATGTTTAGGATGAACTTTGTTATAGTTTTAACCCTAATAAAGTTCATCAATTTAATGGACAGTAGCAAGTATTTAATTACCAAATGTCTTTCATAAAAAAAAAAAAAAAGTCTAGTAAAATCAAAATTTCTTTATTTATAGAATTATCATTATTAGGTTTTTATTTTGAATTCAGTCCATCTTTTAAAAATCCAGTGTAAATCATAAAATAGCATGCTGCATAATTTTGCAAGTTTTTTGGGGAACCCAAAATTTTTTACTCACCACAAAAAGCTTCTTCCTCCTTCTAATCATACCCCTTCTCTCAAACTACTTATTAAAATTTGAGCCCCATCAAATACTCGGAAAGCAATAGTAAGCCGCCATTATTCTTTGGGTAACTTGGTGGGGTTTACAAGAAAATTAAGTTGAGCCTTATTTGAATGTCTTCATTGTGCTCTATTATCAAGAGTTCTGCTTTCCTTAAGAGCGTTTATAATGTAAAAACCAGTGATTAAAATGTATAGTTCAATTTGAGGCCAGTAGATGTCAGCATAATGCCTTACATGAAAAAAATATTGTTATTTAAATTAAACTCCTTTAATTAGGATTGATTTTTTTTTTTAATAGTTTTTCTGTAGTTCCTTGCCATTGCTGGAGTGTTGCTGGATATTTTGGAGTTGATAAGCTCTTAATTGTAAAAAGTAGGTTAAATCTGTTACAAAGCCATGAGATGATTCACCGTCTTAAACAAAAAAGGCCTGTTTTAAGTTTAATACTTAGTGATGCATATTTCCAGAAAAGAAAAAAAATTTTTTTATGAGGTCTTTGGAGTTTTCTTTCTTTTTTTTTTTTTTTTTTTTTGCTAGAACAACGAATTTTTAGCTTTGATATCCCAGGTAATTAATTGTGAGAACGTGAGTGCTCTGAAGCAGATCGGCACGGTGGCTCTCACTCACCGAGAGATGGATTCCAATGCCCCAAACAGTTCTGTTCCAATCCGTTTTTGTCTGAAGTTGCTGAATGTCGTGTTTGTTTGGGATTCTCTGAAAGACCAGCTCATGTACAGAAATGTTTCTTTCTCTCTGAGCAGAGATTAAATGACATAGAGCGTAGGTGAAAAATGTTCTTCTTTATTTTTTAATTAAAATAATTTTTTAAAAGAAGATGAGCTTTTGATTGAAGAAGTTAATGCTATAGTTCTTGATTGTTGTTTCTCTTTCTACCTCTCTCTCTCATCTCTCTGCAAACATTCAATTTTCTATTTATTTAGGAAATTGTATTCACCTTAGATCCAGTGAGAAAGGCTGGAAATAAGTCAGGTTTCTGGTTTTTCAAGTAAAATAAAAACCAGAATAAAGCAAGGGGAAAATGACATTTAGACCCTCAGATTATTACTCAAAAAGTTTTTTGTTTTTTCTTTTTAATAAATTTTTTTAGATACAGATGGGGGTGGACTAAACAGATAACCAATCCCAGATATAGGCTTAACTGACCTTTTGGATATTTCTTGAATTTTCATGATATCTTTGTGATGATGGCCAGTTACAAAAGTATCCAAATCCTTAGTGAAACTGGCAGTGAATTGGGGTCATCTGTCATCAACTAGGCCTGAAGGTATTTTAATCACTATAGCACAAGCAGTGTTGCTTAGTGTCTACAGAGCTGGCCTCCAATCAAAAAGGCCTGCATGCTTCTGTTGCTGACATATATTAGTCCTGTCGCCCTGGGACAACTATCTAGGACCCTTTGAGACGCCAACCCTCAGCGATAGAAGTAGGTCCACACCAGGACCTCCATACACTAATGAAGTCACAGGTCTTATCTGTTCTGACTCCCTCAGGCTGCTAGGAATACCTTAATTTGGATCCAGTTTGTATTCTCTCTAGTTACAAGGGATTCCTCCTTCCCCACCCAAGATAGATTTCGTGACATAAAAATTGCATATCTGATGCTAAAAACTTACAAATTTACGTCAGCCTCTTGAAGGAAAAACTGAATAAAACATGGGAAATCAGAAGAACACTAGCTAAAAAAAAGGATGCTGTTGATTTGATGTAAAAATAGCCTTGAAATGATTGTGCCCCCTTTTACATAGATGTAAATGTATAGTTCAATTTGAGACCGGTACATGTTTTACATAGAGTTGCTTCTGAATATTTACGAGCCCTCTTTTATCTGGGAGACACCCTTCAAGGCCTTTTAAGGTCCATCTGTTTAGAAGATAAGGTTGAGAAAACCCCAGAATCTACAGAATCCTCTCTTGGCTGTGGGTAGGTAGTAATGAACAAAGCATCTGTTTCAGATCAAGAGCCTGGTGGTTATAGTCAAGAAACATTGCCACCTGAGGGGATTTTCCAACTTCTCGGTGGCTCCCCTACCACCTGTCAGGAGTATTTGTGGTTTTCACCTCTTTCTCTTTTTTAAAAAATAATATATCATTTCCCCAAATACATACAATGATAGTTTTCAGTAGTCACCTTTGCAAAACCTCATGTTACAAATTTTTCTTCCTCTCCTCTTCCCCCTTCTTGCTCCATAAAACAGCATGTCTGCTGATATAGAGTAAATGTGCAGATCTTGTAGAGTTTTTCATATTGATTATGCTGTCAATAAAAATCAGATCAAAAGGGACAATCCAAGAAAGAAAAAAGCAAACAAAAGGTGAAACTATTATGCTTTGATCCACATTTGGTCTCCATAGTTCTCTCTGAATGCAGATGACACTTTCCATCCCAAATCTATTTCGCCTCTTTTAAAGCAGTACAAATCATAATTGGGCAACTGGAGCTACCATTTTAATGTGTGGGATGCAGCAAGACATGGTGCCTACTGGAAGGGTGTTTGAAGATTTATGGAATGGGAAGAATGGCCAGGGTAGACCTGCTGCTACCAGCACAAGGCTTTCTGAAAGGGACACCCTGAATGTTAGTAGTATGGTCTTTTAAGACTGTACCATGGTGTTGCAAACCTACCCATCCATGTCCAGGATGTGTCTGCATGAAAGTCCTAGGTAAAAGCAGGCAAAGCCACCATTTGTCTTAAGACAAAAAGATCTCCCTAAGAACTGTTGGCAAAACTGTAGTCAGGTGTGATTACCCTTTGGGGAATAGATAATTACTGGCTGGTTGGTTAAAACTCCTTTCTTTGGTCCCCAGGTCTGACTTCATATAATAACTGACCCAAAGCTGAACCATAACCAGGGCTGTCTGAGGAAGGGCTTTTGGGGGGGGGGGGAATGGGGACCAAAGTCCCTTCCTTAAATAGGCATTTTCTAGCTGAAGCTTTGTAAAAGAAAAGACTGGATTGAGCTGGGGACTTCCATGCCATTGCTGTTCTGCAGACCTCAAGGGATAGGAGGTAGGATGCTTTCCTGCCTCTTAATCAGCTGCCCTGGGTATTTTCAGCATAAGGAATGGTGATTTCCCTTGGGGAAGAAGGTCCCTCTAGCAGCAGCAGGTCAGCATCTTTACAACTGACAGCCTTAGTTGCCAGGGACCCACAGCCATTGGGTATCCCAACACTAGGTACTATAAGTCACTTGAAACGCTTTAACAAAAGTAGCTTCGATCTTCCATGTGAAGGAAGACAATCATTTTCAGGGAGGCAAGGGGGGGCGGGGGTAGCTGGGGTTGAGTTGCCCAATGTCACAGAGCTAGTTAAGTGTTTGAGATCAGATTTGAACTCAGTCCTCCTGACTTAAGAGCCGGTGCTCTATCCTTTGTGCCATTCAACCCCAAGACCTCAATCTAGATGCCCTTGTTTCTTTCTTCATACTTCTTAATCTAAGGGTACCATGAATGCAGGAGGGAATCTATTAAGCCAAACGCCAAGCCTGTATTTCTGGCACTGAGTCACTCCTTCCAAAGGGCCTCCTCCTGCCACCTCACTAATGAGGGGACTTGTACCTGATCATTACTCCAAGCTAAGGCAATTTCAGGTTGGGCAGGTGTGGCCATTTAGAATTTAAGTGTGGGTAAAGCCGCCGGGGAAAGAAGTAGCCACATTGGGTCTCCATCAATCTGCACCTTTGGGCAGTCTGGTTCTCTCGCTGGGGTAAGTGTTTTATATAATTGAGCAAAGCTGTTTCTTCTCTGAGAAAGTGAAAGAAAGACAGGCCTTAGAGGTGACTTTTTAGTGGCTTTTCAGCCACTTCTGTTAGTAGGCTATGATATAGAGGATTGCTTAGGATTATTCATAAGTAATAGCAATTTAGCAAGTTGTGATGTATTTTTAGAGCCAATTTGGAAGAAAAGGCTGGGAAATCTCTGTTTCTCCCCATCTTCCTCAGTTTTCAACACTGTTCATTTAATAACTGAAGGCTTTCATTTGCATACTTGGGTCGTTCTTTGTGCAAACTCAGTCACGCCGGTGTGACCGAGCGTGGCAGGTCGGGCAGCACTGGATCTTGCTGGAGATAGTGCTGACACCCAGGGCAGGGGACAGAGAGGGAAACTCTCAGAGCTTTAGTGCAGCTGTTAGTTTTTCAGCATCTCTCTCTTGTCTCCCAATCCAAACCTGATCTTCCCAGCTTTAAAAAAAAAACAAAACTAAACCAAAAAACCCAACTTTATTCATATTTGTGTTTCATAGCAAAACAGATCAAAATATTATATAATCAACATGGTCCCTACTCATGGACCTCCTTATCACTCCAAAAAGAGGCAGGATCTTGCTCTTGGATCTGGATTCCTATTCCATCCAATCCCTGGGATTTCAGAGTCCTGGCCTTGATCTTAGCATTAGTTGTATCCTCTGTCCAGAAGGGCTGACCACTTCACTCAGTCAGACCCCTTGGAATTAGCAGAATTAGCAGTAAATTAGGTTAGAAAAACCTAACTCTGATGAGTGCAATATGCTATACTCTGGATGCTCCTCCATAAAATAGTGACATTTCCATGACTCAAGGGCACTTAAAGTGTCTCATGCACTTTCGGGAAGTTCTTTCATGGGACCATAAGCTATAGAGCTGAAGACCTGAGAGATCATGTAGTCTCCAATTATTTTATAATTGAAGAAATCAATTTCAAAGTAAAATGATTTTCCCAGTCTTGCATATAGTAAGTAGCCACATTAGAATTAAAACTCAGCTCATTCGAATTGTCTCCCAAATGGCCCTGCTATTACTCAATGCAGGGCTGTAGTCTCTATTTTCAAAGCCAAGTTGTTTGAATCAATATCTAAGTGCATCCCTTAATTTTCTGGTTTTTCCTCATCTCTAAAATGGGATTGAAGGGCTACTCCGGATAGCTTCTTGCCATGATGCCTCTTGTGGCCACCCTTTCATCTCTTGTTCTGGAATAGAAATTGATGTTACTCCCATTCCTGACAAGGACTGAGGTGGTGCAGTAAATAGAGCATCAGGTCTAGAGTGAGGAAGTTGTTACTCAGTAATTTTCAGTCCTATCCTCCTCTAACTGACCCGATTTTGGGGTTTTCTTGCCAAAGGTGCTGGATTGGTTTGCCTTGCCTTTGGTTGGTTTTAGAGAAAACAGACAAATGGACCCAAGGTTAAATCCAGCCTCAAGTTTTTTAGCTTTTTTTTTCCCAAAATATATACCTTGTGTTCCAATTTTTTTCTCTCCCTCCCTCCCATCCCCTCCCCTAGAAGCAAGTGATCCAATAAATATTAAACTTGTGAAATTCTTCTATACATATTTGCATATTTATCATGCTGCACAAGAAAAATCAGATCAAAAAGGAAAAAGAGAAAAAAAAAAACAAAACCAAAAAGCAAATAAACAAAAAAGGTGAAAAAACTATTCTGTGATCCACATTCAAACTCCATAGTTGTCTCTCTAGATGGAAATGGCTTTTTCCATCACAAGTCTATTGGAAATCACCTGAATCACCTCATTGTTGAAAAAAGCAGAGTCCATCATGCTTGTTTCATCACATGTTGTTGCTGTGTACAGTATTCTTAGTTCTACTGACTTCATTCAGTCTCTCCAGATCCCTCCTGCTGGTCATTTCTTACAGAACAATAATATTCCATAACATTCATATACCATAATTTATTCAGCCGTTCTCCAGCTGATGGGCAGCCACTCAGTTTCCAGTTTCTTGTCACTACAAAAAGGGCTGCCACAAACAGTTTTGCCCATGTTGATCCCTGGCCCTCTGTTATGACCTCTTTGGGATACAAGCCCAGGAGAGACTCTGCTGATCAAAGTGTATGCACAGTTTGATAGCCTCAGACTCTTACTAGCTGGGTTACTTTGGTCAAGTCACTTACTCTGTCTCAGATTCCTCATCTGCATAATGGGTATTATAATGGCAACTAACACAGACTTGGGAGGATCAAATGAGTTGATAATTGTAAACTGCTTAGCCCAGTTCCTGGCACATAGCAAGTTCTATATAAAAATCAGGCATATATGTGTTGTCTTCTCTTATTAGGATGTAAGCACATTGAAGATAGACATTGTTTTATATTTTGACTGTTACCCCAGTGCTTAATATGATGTATTTTAAAAAAAAATAATAATAAATTAAAAAAATAAACATGGTAGAAATAGTTAAATCAAATATATGATATATATATATACAATTTGCTTGCTGCACAAGAAAAATCAAATCAAACCAGAAAAAAAAAAAAAAAAACTGAGAACAAGAAAACAAAACACAAGTGAACAGCAGCAAAAAGAATGAGAATGCTAGTTGTGATCCACAGTCAGTTCTCACAATCCTCTCTAAGGCTCTCTTCATCACAAGATCATTGGGACAGGCCTCAGTCATCTTACTGTTGAAGAGAGCCACGTCCATCAGAAGTGATCACTGTTAAACTCTTGTTGCCGTGTACAATGATCTCCTGGTTCTGCTCATTTCACTCAGCATCTGTTCTATATTGTGCTTTTCATTCATTCATTCATTCATTTATTTCATTTATCTATCATCTATCTGTCTATCATTTCATCCACTTAAAAGTCCTAGGATCAATTCTGTCTTTATGTGTTCACAAATATAATGAGAAGAGTGGAGAAGAGTGGAAGGGGATGCATGCAAAGGAGAGATCACTTTCAGCTGGGGGAGGGGAGGATTGGCTTCTGAAGGAAGGTGGAGCTGCTTCTGGGACTCCTGGAAATGGAGGATCTCAAGGGGAAAATTTGTTGTAGGCCCAGA
The DNA here is from genome assembly GCF_048593235.1 of Sminthopsis crassicaudata. Lineage (NCBI taxonomy): Eukaryota > Metazoa > Chordata > Mammalia > Dasyuromorphia > Dasyuridae > Sminthopsis > Sminthopsis crassicaudata. The sequence continues at coordinate 635,197,272 of NC_133618.1, read as the reverse complement.
GAACGTCCCAAGTGAAAGCTCAGGGCCAGGATAGAATAGGGTAGAACAGAGGGCTTAGACTGTTAAATGTGCCTAGAAGGTAGTGTGTGAATGAGAACAGAATGCAATAAGCCTAAAATGGGAGCTAGCCGGCACCTGATTCTGATGAGCAAGCCCTCTAATGCCAGGCTGAGTGTCTTATCAAAGAGAACCACATTATTTTCAAAACATGCACAGATAATTTTTCAATATTGACCCTTCCATATCCTTGTATTTCAGATTTTTCCCTCTTTCCCCTTCCCCTCCCCGGCAAGCAATCCAATACATGTTAAATATGTTAAAATATATGTTAAATCCAATATATGTAAACATTTATACAATTTATGCAATTCTCACTGCACAAGAAAAATCAGATGAAAAGGAAAGTAAATGAGTAACAACACAAAATACAAGCGAACAACAAAAAGAGTGAGAATGTTATGTTGTGATCCGCACTCAGTCCCCACAGTCCTCTCTTTTGGTGCAGATGGCTCTCTCCATTACAAGTCCCTTGGAACTGGCCTGAATCATCTCACTTTTGAGAGCCACGTCCATCAGAATTGATTATCGTTTAGTCTTGTTGCTGTGTATAATCTGCTTCTGCTTATTTTACTTAGTATCTTAAGTCTCTCCAGGCCTTTCTAAAATCCTCCTGCTGGTCATTTCTTACAGAACAATAATATTCCATAACATTCATATATCCTAACTTATTCAACCATTCTCCAACTTTTGGGCATCACTCAGTTTTCAGCTTCTTGCCACTACAAAAAGGGCTGCCACACGTGGTGGGTCCCTTTTTCTTCTTTAAGATCTCTTTGGGATATAAGCCCAATAGAGACACTGCTGGGTCAAAGTGTATGCACAGTGTGATAACTCTTGGGCGTTGTTCCAAACTGCTCTCCAGAAGGGCACAGATGGTCTTTAAAGCAGAGTCTTGTGGTTAGAGCTATCTAAAAGGAAGAGGGATGGGGCATTCAAGTGCAGAGGACAGGAATCCTTTGGGACAACCCAGAAGAGAAGGCCGTTGATACAGTATAGAAAAGCTAAGAGGGAATTGCAAAGAGTTCTGGAATTTCATCAATAAGCAAACTTACATTCAATTTCCATGCTCTCTAGCCTCTGGTTGTTTCTCGATTATTTTAGTCCTGCTCCTCATGACCCCATTTGGGGTTTTCTTGGCAGAAATACTGGAGTAACTTTTCTTCTCTACCTCATTTTACAAATGAGGAAACAGGCAAATAGGATTGCCCAGGATCACACAGGTAGTGTCTGAGGCTAGATTTGAACTCAGGGAGATGAGCGCCTTCCTGACTCCAGGCTGGGAGCTCTGTGCGCTGTGGCAACCTCTTGGCTGCCCTAGCCTCGGTATTTGTCTGTAAAATGGCGTTAGCACCTACTTCACAGACTTGTCATGGGGATCAACGAGACAAAAGCACTCGGGGGCTCCAGAAATTTCAGTGATGAGGATCTGGAATCACAAGAACTGGGTTTGAATCCTAGTTGAAGTTTATCACCTATATAACACTTCTTTTTCCAGATTTCACTTTATTTTGGAGCTAAATTTAAAAATCTTTACAATTTTTTCAGTCTCCCAGTCCCAGGAACCTGCACCTGATAAAGTCTTTCAAAGAGCCCCTCGGCTGAAATCTCTCTCCCTAAACCACATCAGGTTCTCATACTCATTGATTCTGTCTAAGTGCATATTTTAAAACATCCATCCTAGATTATAACAGCCATTTAAACTTATAAAATATTCCTTAAGTCTAGGTTTGGCTATCTCCGTTACCTATAAATATTTAGCTCTCGGCATCACTATGCAAAGTCTTGAGAACAGATGGCTTTCCATTCCACCAGACCCAGAATCCATGTGGCCTGGGCCAAACATCAAAGAGCGCCATATAATCGCTTTAATTTTTTCACTTTATTGGACTACTGCAGTTTCATTATTGTTAGCACATGGTTAATAAGGTCCTCTGCCAGCTGAAGTATATTGAGAGCCCTCAGATTCAAGGGATATGTTTATCTTTAAAATAAAAATAATTTTTTTCTCTGCTGCTGGTTTTATAAAGGATCATTTATTACTATTGAGTTGGCAGATGCTGTCCTAACAGCTCCTCTGAGGGGTGAGTTTGACCTTTGGTCATCTAGGCAGTTCCGTCCAAGTTGCCCAAATGGCGTCAAATATCATAGAGTCTCTCAAGAAGAACATATGAAGCATCTAATGATTTTTTTAAGGAACCCAGCTTTTTAAATGTGATCTACAGGAAACCATTAAATGAAGTTTGTTATAAAGTAAGTCTATAGCTGAAGTAGTCTTTAAACGACTTCTCACATCTGAGCTGAAAAAATTCAGAGACTTTGTGCATGGCATTTCATAAACCCTGAATTTCAGATTCAGGACAACTGAGGCACATAAAAACTCACTTAGGACTCCCTGCCAGTGATAAATTTTCCTTTGCGAAGGCCTCTGCTTCATTTCAGGGGAATTGGGTAATGGTTAAAATTTAATATACATGTGGGTTCAAGTGATCAACTGCATAATCTGAGGATGGGGAAGATTTGGTTATGTAATGGCCCTTTGGGGGTTTAGTGGACTGTGAAAGCAACAGGAATTAATAATGTGGCGGTACTGTTGGAGACGGTATTGAGAGCCATCAGATCTGGAAGGTGGAAATTTAACTAGATCCTGCTGCATTTTGACTACGTTTGGAATATTGCAAATGCTGCATTTTAGGGAAAAAACCTATACAAGTTTGGAACAAGAGCCATTAGAATGGTGGGAGCATTCAGAACCGCATCATATAAGGAATCAAGAGATATCAAGTCTGCAAAAGAGAAGACGTTATCTTCTGCTCCTGACTCCAGCTCCCATAACTACTTTCAAGTGTCTGAAGAAGTCAGGCAGTCAGTTCCTTAGTCAACACACATTTCTTGGGTGCCTACTATTAGCCAAGCATTGGATGGTCCTGATGAAGAGGGACTAGGGTTGTTTTATTTGATCCCAGAGATAAGAGCCACAACTAGGAGAGCCCAGTACCTGGGGGGAATTTAAACTAATGGAATGGGAGAGGAGTGATACAAATGGACACTGAGAGAGGGAGTTTTGACATTAAAAAAAAAAAAAGAACAAAAAAGTGAACATAGCATGTGTTGATTTATACTCAGTTTTCTTAGTTCTTTTTCTGCAAGCAAATGGCATTTTCTGTCCAGTCTATTGGGATTAGGTGGCACAGTGGTTAGAGCACCAGCCCTGAAGTCAGGAGGACCTGAATTCTGTCTCAGATACTTAACACTTCTTAGCTGTGTGACTCTGGGCAAGTCACTTAACCCCAATTGCCTCAGCAATAACAATAACAACAAAATTGCAGTGTATTGGGATTACCTTGGAACACTGAACCTCTGAGAAGAACCAAGTCTCACAGAGAGATAGTTTGGCTGTAGCTGTGATCCCACTGGGAGAGAGGAAGGGAGCCCAGGCTTTCTGCCTCTGCTCCCTTGAACTCTCCCAGAGCTGTCTTCCTCATCACCTGCCCAGTTTCTCTATCAAGAGGTGGTACTTCCCCACTATATTAGCACCCGGGAAAAGCCCTAATCACCCTGCTTATTCCATATAGACCAGGAGCAATGAGAAGTGAGTCCTTTTAATGACTGTCCCAAAGAGGACTGAGCTTCCTCTAGCACTGGTGAATTTTCCCCATCCTGTACGTTCTTATGAGAAAGTCATCTCTTGTGCTCAGGGATGGTGGGTTTTTATTTTATTTTTTTTCTAGTTATACATGTACATTAATTTTTAATACATATTTCTCTATGAATCATGTTGGGTGAAGAAAAATCAGAACAAAAGGGAAAAACCACAAGAGAAAAAGAAAAAAAAAGTGAATATAGCACGTGTTGATTTATATTCACTCTCCAGATAGGGGATGTTGTGAAGCGGATTCACTTGTAAGTCAGTAGAGACAATCTTTTGAGCTGCCATCCCAGTCTTCTGCTCTCCAGGGCAGGAAATGTGGCAGTGCCCAAGGCTCCCGGTAAAGGGTTCATTTCTGTTCCATCCTAATCTGTGGATCCTTCTGGGGAGCTAATAATTAGATTTCTAATCTGTGTAATCCTCTTGATATGGGCTGTTCCTTTTATTGGAGTTCTCCCCCTCTTCCTCTCTGCCTCCCAGGATGCCTAGTGTTTTTACCCCACTTGGTTGCCAGTTCAATTCAGTTCATGATATATTTATTAAATGCCAGGCTTGGAGTCAGGAAGCTCTGGGTTCAAATACACTTATTAGCTGTATGATTCTGGAAAGTCACGCAAGAAAGTCATTTCCCCCATCTGCCTCAGTTTCCTTTTCTGCAAAAGGAGCTGGAAAAGGAAATAGCAAACCTCTCCAATGTCTCTGCCAAGAAAACCCCAAATGGAACATGAAGACTCAAGGAAAACATCTGAAAAACATCAATACTCTCCAAGAGCCTACCGTCTAATGGGAAGAAACCACTGGTGCATGAGTAAATAAATGTTTTAAGCAAAGAAGATAGCTTAGATAGATCTACAGATAAAGCATTTATTAAATGCTTGTTTGCCAAGCATGTGAAGTCTTCCCCCAGTGGAATAGAAAGAAGAGAACAGTTTGTTCCAATGGCCCAAAGAAGGCTGAAGCTCAGAGAGGAACAGACATTGAAGACATTAAGGACATCCACTGAATCCTTGGCCATTGCCAGTCAGGATGACTTTCACCTTGCCACCGGACTTCAGTAACTTTGGAAGAGTGTTACCTATACTGAATAATACTGAATACTGAAATAATTCTGGAAGAGAGAGTGTTAGTTATATTGAATTTCAAATAGGCACTGGCATGTTAAGCCACTCCTTCCTATGAAGTACATAGTAGGCATTTAATAAATGCTTGTCAAATCATTCACCTATTTATTAAGGGCCTCCTATCTGCCAAGTACTGTGCTAAACAGTGTACAGAGAATAAAACAATCCCTATTCAGAAGGAGCTTACCTTCTAAGGGGGGATGAAAGAAGAGAGAGAATACTAAGGACATTTATGAATGTATATAGTCTAAATATAAAGCTAATAAATAGAAATCTACAAAAACTAAATGTAAGGTAATGGATTGGAGTGAATTGTTTCTTAACTTTATCCTAGTTTGGTCTGCCATCTTAGTTTTACCCATATCCCAATTCTGGAGCTTGCAAGGCTCTTCACCTCCCTTCAGGCAAGGAAAAGGCAAGATCCTATGTGTCACATGAACAATTAATATTTAATGTTTCATGAATCATTCCTTCTTCTGCAAATGGTCCTTTTCAAAGAGAGCTTTGGGCTCACAAAGACCACTATCTGTTCCTGGTTCCAAAGCATAAATATTTAATGGAAGGAAAACCACCTTTGAAGCTTTTCTTCCAAAAAGGCAAGGGTACTCTAGCCAAGGGCTGTACTTAAAATAATTCTAAACCCATCTGGTTCACATAATAGAATTTTATCAGCTTTTTGCTTTCAGGAATACCCTGGGCTGAGGCTATGGGAAAGGTATTTCCAAGAGGTGTATGTTTAAGTACTAGTAACTACTGCCCAACCCAATTAGAGACCCCTTCTTTGCCCATACAACCAACTATCCTCAAAAAGATCTGGATACTTAGGATATAGGGGTCTTCTTCGGCAGAGAAGGTGCATGAGAAGGAAGGGGAGGAAAGAAAGAAGAGGAGGAAAGCAGAAAAGGAGAAGAAGAAGAGAGAGGAAGGGAAAAAAGAATAATAAAAAGAAATGAAGGAAGGAAAGAAGAGAGAAAGGAAAAAAAGAGGGAAGGAAGGAAGGAAAAAGAAAGAAAGGAAGGAAGAAGGAAAGAAAAGGAAGGAAGGAGGAAGGAAGAAAGGAAGGAAGAAGGAAAGAAAAGGAAGGAAGAAGAAAGAAGTAAAGAGAAGGAAGGAAGGAAGGAGGAAGAAAGAAAGGAAGGAAGAAGGAAAGAAAAGAAAGAAAGAAGGAAAGAAAAGGAAGGAAAGAAGGGAGGAAGGAAGGAAGGGAAAAGAAAGGAAGGAAGGAAGAAGGAAAGAGAAGGAAGGGAAAAGAAAGAAAGGAAAAGGAAAGAAAAAGGAAGGAAGGAAGGAAAAAGAAAGAAAGGAAAAGGAAAGAAAAAGGAAGGAAGGAAGGAAAAAGGAAAGAGAAGGAAGGGAAAAGAAAGAAAGGAAAAGGAAAGAAAAAGGAAGGAAGGAAGGAAGGGAAAGGAAATCCTGAAACGGAATGGCTCAAAGGAGGTAATTATTGTATTTAGCACTGGAGAGAGCCCTAATGATCTTGTTCAACTCCGTTCACTTTCTCAGCTTTGACAGATTTTTTTTTTAGAAGTTGGCCCTCAGTTTCTGAGATAGTTTCAAGGTTAACCCTCCTAGAAGCAAGAGAGGCATATAACCTTCTGCTGGTCAGACACCAAGAGGTCCCAGAGATAGTGTTTACAGGTGGAAGACAGATGATATCCATGGAACCCATGTTCGACCAGAAACTTTTAGCTTCTTCTCACCCAGGGAAAAGGATACCATTCATCAACTTTTTGAACATTCAGATTGGAACTTCTCACCATGTTTTCTTTTAGCACAGACCCACATGTGACCAGGGCTGGACTTTGTTTTCAGAAGCTGCCCCCGGAGGGTGATTTACATTCAAAGTGTCAGGCTGTTAACTGAAAGTGGAAAAAAACACAGTGTTTCTTGGAAGGGGGCAATTTTTACTCAAAAGGTGATAAGTTTCCTAAGAGTCAGACCTTTGTTCTCATCCACCCTACCCTCTCCAGCTGTGTTACAGGGTAAGAATACTTCTGACCAAGACCCAAGATTGAGTCCCAGCTCTGCCATTAATGAAATGTGTGACATTGAACAAATTGCTAAACCTCAGGGATTCTCAGTTTTCTCATCTGTAAAGTGGACATAATAATATTTTCACAGGATCTTTGTGAAGATCAGATGACAGGGTGTTATAAAGTGCTATTCTAAACCTTTAAGCAAGAGCCCCCTCAATCAATAAGCAGTCATTAAGCCCCTTCTATATGCCAGGATACAAAAAGAGGTAAAAGACAGCACCGAATCTCAAGGAGCTCCCCCTAATGGGGGAGACATACAAAGCAAACTATAATATAAGTGGGAAATAGTCAGTGCAGGGAAGATACTGGAATTAAGATCAGATTTTAGTTGAGAGTTAAAGGAAGCCAGGTGGACCACTAGCTAGAGTGGAAGGGAAAGTCTTTCAGGCTGGGCGATGGCCAGAGAGAATACTCAGAGCTGAGAGATGGAGAGTCTTGTTCAGGGAAGAGCCAGAAGGCCCTTATTACCAGACCGAAGAGTTGGGGAGTAACATATAAGAAGCCATTAAGGTGTGTGTGAGGGGGTCAGGTTATGAAAGGCTTTGCCTGCTGAGTTGATCACTGTAAACTCCCATTATTTTTTTCAACTTGGACAGGCTTGGAGTCCTCAGGCATTTCATTTTTCCAGCTAGGTTCTTTGCTAGACCTAGATGCCAAATACTTTTTTCATCCTAGGACTTTGGTTTTAGAGCTAAAGGGTCTTGAGATGGCCTCTGCTTTAAGCCCAGTTTAGAACGACGAAGCTCAGAGAGCGTGTAATCAACTCAGCCGAGTGATCATTCATCCAAGGGCACCCAGAAGTGAGTGATAGAACAGATCGATGGTACAGTAGATAGAATGTCCCTCTTGGAGTCAGGGAGAACGGAATTCAAATCCAGCTTAGATACTCACAAGCTCTTTGTGATGCTACAATAGTCACTTAACTCTGTGCCTCAATTTCCTCATCTGAAAAATGTGTCGGAGAAGAAAAGGACAAACCACTCCAGTGTCTTTGCCAAGAAAACCCCAAATGAGCTCACGGAGAGTCAGGCGTGATTCAGCAACATCAAACCAACCCAAATCCAGCGCATTGGGCATCATATCTCATACTGGGAGAATTACATCTGACTTTCCTTATATGTGAATATCCCAACCATCCTTCACTAGCCAGGAGGTTGTGCCCATAAGATTGGAAGAAGGTGAAATATCGGTCCTGTGCATCTGGAGAGAAAGGAGGGGTTGATTGACTCGGCATGTTACAGCTGTGAGAACTCCACCTCCAGCTCCATGGTCCAACTGTAAAAATGCAAATTCAGGCCAGCTGTGACTTAGTAGTGCTTACTTATGTTCGCAGTAAAACTCTTTATTAAACTTTTTAAAATAAAAGGAAAGTTGAAAGCCCCTAAAGTGGAGGGGGAAGGGGTGCTTATGATTTATAAGGCCTTAATCTCCTCTCTTGGAAAAACTCAAGCCCAAATCTTGTTCAGAGTGTTTCAGTGTGAATATGTTGTTCTAAATTCCCTAGGGAAATGAACTAAGCATTTATGTAAGGCTTGCTAGGTGCCCGGCACTGTGCTAAGTAAGCACTTTGATCTCATTTGATCCTCACAATAACCCTGTGAGATAGGGACTATTATTATCCCTACTTTACAGCTGAGGAAACTGAGTCAGACCAAGAGTTCATGTGACTCAGTGAAGGTTTCATAGCTATGGAGTGCATGAAGTCACTTTTGAGCTCAGGCCTTTCTGACTTCAGGTCCAACATTCTACCTCCTGCATTTCCTACTTACCCTAGCTCTAGAGAGAGGGTAGGACTCGATATATAGCTTTGGGAATCAATTCTAGAAGATATTCTTTTCATCCATGGGAACAAATGAAATCACCAAGAAAAAAAGTAAAGAGATAAAAGAGAATCCAAAGGGAGCTTTGCTTGGAGAATTTTTTGTTTTTTTCAGGGGACTGAGATAGGCTATGACCCTGCAAAGGAGAATGAGGAGGATCAGTCAGACAAAGAATACAACCAAGAAAGACTAGAGTCTTTGAGGAAAGAAGATCTAGGAAGAGAGGATGATCAGTTTCAAAAGCGACAGAATCAAAAAAGACTAGGACGGAGAAAAATAAAGTCATGAAATTTAGCAAAGAAGAGATTGTAGACAGGAGTATGCTGATCAATGGTTAACAATTTGCTTTCTAAAAAACAATACACAGACACATTTACTATAAAGTTTATTTATATAAAAGATGGGTGTACACACAATTTACAAATAACAAGAAAATTTACAATACTCAATTTTCTTAATTCCGTATATCCAGTTGATTCTTACAGAATACTTTCATTAATTTTTGCCAAACTCTTATGTCCATAGCCAACCTATGGTTGTAATTCAACCATTATTGGACAAATGGAGTTACTTGCATCCCAATCCCCTAATTGTTTTTCCAGTAAATTTATTGGCATGAAATTTGACATATGACCTACTGTTAACTATTTCTCACCCTTGTACAAATTATATTTGTTAAGCTAAACCTCTTTCCCTTCAGTACTATTGGGAATGACAATTCCAATCTTCTTTTTGTATAGTTTCAGGGAATTGAATGTTGTTTGATCTGATATTATTATCCTCCAAAGTAAAAAAAAAAAACAAAAAACAATTTTGTTTTAAAATTTCACTTAAGAGGGCAGCTAAGTGGGTGGAGCACCAGCCCTGAAGTCAGGAGGACCTGAGTTCAAATGTGATTTCAGACACTTAACACGTCCTAGCTGTGTGACTCAACCCCAAATGCCTCAGCAAAAATAAATAAATAAAATAGAATTTCATTTAAATGTAATAACTTTTTTTTTCACTAGCTATCTATGATGTAGTTAATTCTTCATAAGGTCAAAAAGATGGTTGTAATAAGTCAAATTAATTAAAATTGCTTTCATCATTTCCATCTGATAAAAGACACAAGTTGACTTGTTGAATTATATTTTCAAGTAAGAGATTCCTAAGAAGAGAATTAGATGGATTATTTCTGTTAAATGGAATGTCTTTAAGTCCATCTGACCTAATCACAATCTTCACCTTGTGATCCCTACTTTCCAGCACCAACCTTTGCCTTTCCCAAAGCTCTTAGGGTGCATTTGATTAATTTGGTGGTTTGGGGAATGTTTGTTCATCTTGGCATCAATGCAGCTGAAAGTAATGAAAATCCTTCAGGAATGTCAATTATTAAAGTAAGCTCTTGGGAAAAAAAATCAGTGTTGGCTAATCCCTTTGTCAAACCAAGATGAAAAGAACAAGAAAAATGCCCATGTGATAGGAGACGTGCACCCCTATAGTATCTGTGCTTGGCTCACACTCCATTCATCTTGGTCCCAGAATTCAAATCAATTTAATCGTTTCAATTTTCAAATTCTTG
>NC_133618.1:634999528-635182028 GCF_048593235.1 Sminthopsis crassicaudata | reverse complement strand
GGAGGTGGGATATGGAGGATCACACAGAGGGAAAGTGAGTCGTCTGTTTGGAGTGTAAAATGCATGCCCATAATCACATGAGATTAGCATGAGAGGTTGAAGACAGATGGTCACGAACTCTAAATGCTGAAAGATGAGTTTGTAGTTGGCATGGGGAACCAACTCCTGGAACCTCCTGAGCAAGGGAGTGACATGGCCAGCCTGTATGATAAGAATATTAACTTGGGAGGCAGCTAGGTGGCCCAGTGGATAAAGCACCAGCCTGGAAGTCAGGAGGACTGAGTTCAAATGTGACCTCAGACACTTAATACTTTCTAGCTGTGTGACCCTGGGCAAGTCACTTAACCCCAATTTTCTCAGGGAAAAAAAAAAAAGAAAAGAAAAGAATACTAACTTGGGAGGCAGCTAGTTGGTACAGTGGATAGAACACCAGCCCTGAAGTCAGGAGGACCTGAATTCAAATCTGGTCTCAGAAACTTAACACTTCCTAGCTGTGTGACTCTGGGCAAGTCACTTAACCCCAATTGCTTCAGTAGGAAAAAAAAAAAAAGAAGAATATTAACTTGGTTGCTGGTTGTATGACTGGTGAATCAGCGAGGGGACACCGGTTAGGAATCTTTTGCTGTAACAGTCTAGGCAAGAAGGGATGAGGATTTGGGCCAAAATGGTTTTGGTATAAGTAGAGAAGGGGAAAGATGGAGGAGATATTGAGGAGATGAAATTGTTAGAACTCAGCCACATATTGGGTAGTGGGGAGAAGTGAATGAGAAGAGAGGATCAAGGGTGACTTCTAGTTTGTCCATTGGCTCAATGCTGCTGCCCCCTAGATAGAAATAGGAAAATGAGAGAGGGGAAAAGATAATTTGTCCTGCTGTGGACATGTTGAGTGTGAGATGCCCGTGGGACATCCAAGCGACAGTGTCTGGAGGTGGTTAGAGATTCAAGACTGGCCCTCAAGAGACAGGCTGGGTCTGGATACATGATCTTGTTATCAGCTGGGAGATAGTTGAATGTATGAGAGATCTGATTAGGTCACTGGCAGAGAGGAGAGAAGAACTGAGATACAACAGGGAAAAGCGGCCAGGACATGGCTGAGGAGGAGGCAGAAGGATCAGATTGACAGCAGAGAGAAAATTGGGAGAATAGCCTCGATAGCTTGGAGAAAGACCTTAATGGCAAGCTCATTAAATAAGGCAAGATGGATCAACAAGTTAACTCCCTGAATGAGTTAGGATCACAGAGATGGTGGCAGGGAGGGTCGTTGAGCTGGATCTAAGAAAATGAAATTAGGATTCAGGCTTAAAAATTTTTAAAAAGCTTCATAAGCCCAAGATGGAGGAGGAATAGTTAGTTAGGCAGCTATTTTCTGAAAAAGGTCTGAGGTTATTAAGGGAATGGAAGTTCAATGTGAGGCAACAATGTGGTATGGTGACCAAAAGCGGATGAAATCTTACTGTGCATTACTGGTGGGGGAAAGCGGGGGAAGTTCCCAGGATCCCGATAGCCAGAAATGGAACCTGTGTTCAGTTCCAGGTGCTACACTGGACAAAGGACCCTGATAAGCTAGAGAGAATTCAGAGAAAGGAGAAGAGCCTTAGCTCATGTCCCTGAGGATCAAGTGAAGGGACCGGGGATGTTTAGCCTGAAGAAAAGAAATACCAGGATGCACATGGTAGGTGTCTTTGTAATCAAATGGCTGGCAAGTGGAAGAAGGTTTGATGCTGTTCTTTTTGGCCTCAGAGGTCTGAATGAGGAGCAAAAGTGGGGCAGACTGTGCAGCAAGCAGGGAAATGTCCTATGAATTGAAGTTGTCCCGAAGCAGAACCGGTCGCTTCTTCCCAATCGGAGGACTTTGGGCTGAGGCTGCATGGCCACTTGTTGGGACTTTTGTCTTGGGGACCGGGTTGGATGAAGAGTTCCTTTCAATTAGGAGATTCCATCTTTCTCTGGCTCTCTAAAAACCAGGGGCTGTAAAACTTAGGGCCCACTCTCTGGTACCTAGTTAAAGGATTTCAAGCCAATCAGATGAAAGCGTTTGGCTCTAATAAGCTTTGTCCTAAGTATCTGTAGGAAATTAGAGCGTCATCTTGGAGGGGTATTAAATTTGTGGAACCCTTTGGCTTCTTCCCACCATTGTTCCCCTACTGGTAAATGAAAAAAATTTTTTTAATTAAAGGGTTGGGGGATTGGGAAGGCTGGTAAGAGCAGAATCCTGGTTTGAATCTTGTCCAGGTCAACCTTGTGACCCCAGCTTGTTTGTGTCTTGTGTGAAATGAGCCTGTGCACTCAGCCAGGGCTGTAAGAGACAGCTTTTCCAATCCGAGTAGGCACTAATTGGTCTCCCGGATGACAAGCTCAGCAGAGAAGCTCAGGCCTGAACTGGCAGTGAGTGGGAACAGGATTGAAAATCCCCCTTTTTCATCTTTGGAAAGTCTGCCTTGTCAGCCGGGGAGGTATAAAAGAGACCGAGGTTCTGCCCTCCTGAATTCCAAGGACTTGGATTTGCCCATTCTTTGCTGCTTTCTCTGAGGAAGATGAGAAGCGGGGTTTGGGGGTCCCAGCAGTGCTAAGAAACTGTAGCTTGGGAGTCAAAAGCCCTGGTCCTGAAGCTCAGCTCTGCCCCTCACCGCGTGGTATGAGCCACACAAACCATGACCACACTCAGCCTCAGTTTCCTTGTCCATAAAATGAAGATGATCTCTAAAGGGCCTTCCAATAAAAGTCCTGCAGCCAACATTCCCCCTCCCAGCTCCTGGGACCTGGGACCTAGCCCTGTGGTACTTTGGAAATGTCGATGAAGTACGACAATGTGAGCAAAAAAAGTTAGCTTTTGAGAGAACTTCCCCACAGTGTAGCAGTGAGGTGGTTGGTCTTAGAAGTCAGGGTTCAAATTCAGCCTCTTTCCCCTTCTAGCTATGTGATTATTGGCATGTTATTTCTCTGAAGAATAGTTGCTTCTTCTGTAAAATGAAAATAATTGTGAAATAATAACATCAATAATAACTGCTAGGGCTTTAAGGTTTGTAGTGGCAGCTAGGTGGGGTGGTGGATAGAGCACCAGCCCTGAAGTCAGGAAGACCTGAGTTCAGATTTGACCTCAGACCCTTAACACTTCCTGGGCAAGTCAGTTAACCTCAATTGCCTCAGAAAAAAACAAATTATAAAGGACTTATATTTTCATTTAATCTTCAAAACAACCTTTAAGGTAAACTGCAGAAGTATGATTATCTCCCTCTTATAGCTAGAAAAATTGGGGCACAGGGTGCCTAAATAACTTGACTATGGTCTTTCTGAGTTCAGGTCTAGTTCTTTGCAAACCTTCAAGTGCTAGTTATTATTATATCATTATTATTGTTGTTGTCTCATTGACATGATAATGACAATGCATAGAAACACACATTTCAATGCTTTGGAAACCACAAAAGTCATCTATATTTCGACAGCTAGATGGTATGGTGGCAAGGATGCTGTACTTGGAATTAGGAAGACCTTAATTTAAATCTTGTCCCAAACAATTTATTGGCTGTGATCCTGAACAATTCACTTAATCTCTTTCTGCCTAAATCTCCCCATCTGTAAAATGGGAATAATAATAGCATCTACCTCCCCAGATTACTAAGAAGATTCAATAAGATAAAAGATGTAAAAGACTTTGAAAAATGCTTAAAAGTATTATTTAAATGCTAGATATAATAATAATAATAACAGTCATTACTAGTAATAGTAGAATTTTTATTCTGAACTTAATAAAGACTGAATAGAATGAGTATTTCCATATACATAGTAGAACAGGATTGTATATGAAACTGCATATACCTATTATGTATAGCTTGATTTTTAAAAATTAATGTATTTTCTCTTCCATCTCCTCCAGACAATTGACTATCAGATGTCAAACTCTACTACAAAGTAGTAGGCTTCAAAAACAATTTGGTTCTGACTTTTACAATAGAGAGGTTCATTAGTGGAGCAGATTAGGCCCATAAGTGAAGGATAATAGAGCCTAACACTCGGTGGTAAGAACTCAGTGTCTGACGTAAACAACTGAAAAAATTCAAAAGTAATCTGATCTTTCTTTCTAAGTATAAGATCAATTCAATCTGTAACTTTCAAAGCTAACTGTTTATCTGTGCTTCTTTCTGATCTTCCTTCAGCTCTCTTCTCTACAGTTTTCTAAAAGATGCCTCAAATACCTTCTTTTTCTTCTTTCCCCCCTTCTTCCTCTTCTTCCTTTTCCCTCCCACTCTTACCTTCCTACCAAAGGAAAAACAAAAAAGCCAAGCCCTTGTAACAAATATAAGGTCAATCAAAACAATTGGCTGTGTCTGAATGTTTCTTGTTCGGATTCTTGAGATTGCCTAGAATTAAAAAACAAAAACAAAGTCAGTCTTATTGAAACAAATTATGCTAAGAACTGTGAAATAATAACAATGTACTTTAGTCATAGCCTCAGTCAAGGGATCATGGAGTTCAAACTTGCAAGGGTCTATAAAGATGTTTAGCTGATCTAACTCATGTATTTTTTTTTTATTCCAAAGTTAAAAACCAAATTACACAAACATTTCTATATATATTGTAGAACAGAAGAAGGGCTTGTTACATGAAGCTTCTCATCTCTGCTATGTAGTGCTTGCTTTTTCTGTTTTAAGTATATAACAAATCTATCATGTTACTTTCAGAGCTATCCTCCTAGTCTATGGTTCTTCTGACCTTCAGTTCTCATTTTTTAACCCCATCCTTTTTTCTCCTCCTTTCACCATTGAAAAGGAAAGAGAAACCCTAGGAATAAATATGCATAGTCAAATGAAATAGATTCCCACATTGGTCATGTCCAAAAACATAGGCTTCATTCTGCATTTTTAATCCGTCACTTCTCTTGTAGGTGTATGATTTGTCATCGGGATCCTGGAATTGTGGATTTTATTTTACAAGATTTTTGTTATCTTATCTCCTGGTTATATTTAATGAACTCTATCAATTCAAAGGTGTCTTCCCAGGTTTCTCTGAAGTTATCTCTTTTGTCACTTTATATGACAAAATGGTATATATATATATATATATATATATATATATATATATATATATATATATATATATATATATAAAATCAATATTTTATTAAGTACTTACTATGTGTCAGATACTTGGCCAAGTGCTAAGGATACAAAAGAGTCTTTGATCTCAATGAGCTTATGATTCAATTGGAGAGACAATATGCATACAAATACATACAAAGTACTGCTAGGTATCATCATAGGGCACAGAGCATTGGGCCTAGCACCAGAAAATTTGTTCTCCTGAATTCAAATCCAGCCTCACAGACTCACTAGTTGAGTGACCCTGGGTAAGTCACTTAACCCCGTTTGTCTCAGCTTCCTTCAGTATCTTTGCCAAGAAAACCAGAAATGTGGTCAAGAAAGGTTGTGAACACCTGAAACAACTGAACAACAACAAAGTTAGGTAGGGATAACTGTTACAGTTGTTGCTTGTTCTTAGTTTTTGAAGAGGTCTTGGCTTGCGTGTGAATTGGATCTGAGTGAGGCAGGGTTGCCCAGAGTGGATGACCTTCGCTTCTTCCATAGCTGACAAAGCTCTAAGTGCTTCGTAGCTCCTATTTCAGCTGCTTTCACAGCCACTGGGGGGGAAAATGTTCTCCTCTACCCATTTTGTTGGAGGAAAGTTTCACAAACTTAGGGAAGACATCTCTAACTTTTCAGAGGGTCTGAGGTCTATTGCTTACCTTCAACCTTGTGTAAACTATTTATAGAGATGGTTTTACTGGGCTGTGGCTTTTGCATGTGCTACAGCTTCTTGGAACCACAGGTGAGAGAGAGTTGAGTGGCAGTAGACACCAAAGGTGGAAAGGAATCTCTGAAAAGGGTCTGGCAAGCCCTTGAATTAAAGGTGCTAGTCCTCTCTGAACATTCCATCTATCCCAGGATAAATAGAAAATAACAGAGGGAACATCCTGGAATGAACATATCCTACTTGTTCAGCCACTCCCTAATGGATAGTCATATCCAATTTTTAGCCACTGCAAAAGGAGCTGCTATAAATATTTTTGTGCATACACGTCTTTTTCTCTTTTTCTTTGACTGGAGTATAGACCAAACACTTCTGTCCTGGGTCAAAGCCTTAGTAACTTTTCCAAACTCATTTCCAGTATGTCTGAACTACCTCCCAACTCCATTAAGAATGCATTAATGAGCCTGCTTTCCCTAGCTCCTTCAACATTTACTATTTTTATCAAGTTTGTCAAACTGAGACAGAGGTAGAATCCTGAATCAGAGTTGCCTAAATTTGTATTGGCTAAATATTAGTTATTTGATCACAGATAGTTTGGGTTTTGCCTTTGAGAACTGTCCGAGCATCACATTTAACCATTTGTCAATTAGGGAATGACTCTTGTTCTTATTTATAGGAATCATTTCCTTATATATCTTGGATGTGAGACTTTTATAAGAGAGACTTGCTACATAGATTCCCCCTACCCTGCCCCACAACTGTTTTCCTCCTAATTTAATTGTATTTTCAGATGAGTAAAGTCCCACAGAGAATAAATAGCAGAGCTGGTATTTGAACCTAAGTCCTCTGACTCTGAAGCCAGTATATTTTGCATTTGTTTCTATCATTAATATTCACAGTGGGCTCAGAAGAAAAATGCCCTCATACCCTTTCTTCCCCTGCTCTTTTCCCAAAGCCTGGGAGGAGAGACTCAGGCTGGCAGGGGGGAGGGATGGGAGACTGAGCTTCTTTGAGCCTAGCTTCGGCAGCTGGCTGGGAGCCAGCTCCCTTCAGAGGATTTGCATGTAAATGGGGGCCAAGGGCCACCAGGGCTCCCCAAGCCTTGCACCCTCCTCCCCCTCAGTGGGAAGTGTTCTCCAGACTACCCCTTCTCCTAAAAAGCCGGAGATTCAGCCTGATCTCCTGACCCCCACCTGCCTGGCTGGGCTCTGTTTGCCTGATCAGCTTTAAAAAGGGGGAGGAAGGGTCAGTGTCAATGTCAAGACTGGCTAACTGGCAGAATGTCTGGGCAGGGTCCAGCCTTCTTCCCACAGGGGTCTCCTGGGTTCCCCTGAGAAGGGGCCTTAACCCCTGTTTTGGAGCCCATCAGCTTCCCCTCTGACCTCGGCTATAAGGAGCCTCGACGAAAAAGGTTCTAAAACTTCACCAGCATGGGAAAGAAAAGCCCCCTCCTAGTAGCAGGCCCCTTCTGGGGCACTGGAGACCTCAGAGAGCCAAGCACCCAGAGGCTTAGTTTTCAAAGGCAATTTTAAGTAAAATCCAATCAACAAACCTTTAAGAAGTACCTGCTTCTCTCTGGGCACCACCATCCTTTCTAGAGCTCAGAAATAACATCTGTAGAGTTATAGACCACAGCTGGAACGGACCAGGAGGTGATCTTGTCTAAAGCCAATGCTAAAACCGAGGTTAAGATTAAATGAACTGTCTTAAGTCACAGGGATTGAAACAAGCACTTCTGCATCCAAAGCTAGTTTGTGTTCCACTGGCCCATTCGTTCACTCATTCATTCATTTGTTCATTTGTTTATTCATTCATTCACTCATTCATTAACCATTCACTTATTTGCTCATTCATTCACTTATTTAATGTGTATTTATTAAGGAGCTAGGCACTGTGTGACACATCAGAAATTAAGGATCAAACACAAAACAATCCCTGGGCCCAGATGAGATAACATAAAACGCTTCTAAAAACCTTAAAATGCTATATAACATTAGCAATTATTATTATTATTCCACAGGGAATGCAACAGCCTGCTGTGCACCAGGAACATAGGATACAGAGATAAACACGCAATAGACCCCGCCTCCAAAGATTACCTTCTATTGGAGAGAAAACACATTCAAATAAAAGTAAATACAAAAATGCACAGGAAAAGCAAAGTAACTCTTTTTGGAAGGCACTAGCATCTGTGTGTGGTGGGGGAGCCCTAGGATCTGGAAAGGTCTCAGGTAGAAGGTTGTGATTAAGCCAGATAATAGCCAATAATAATAATTAATACTTATATGGTGCTTATTATATGCCGGGCATTGTGCTTAGTACTTTGTAATTATTATCACATTTGACCCTCACAACAATATACACGTTATTATTATTCCCATTTTAGAGATGAGGAAAAGTAACTAAAGTAGTCAGGGTCACAAAAGGAGTAAGTGTCTGAGGCTATATTTGAACTCATATCTTACTGATTCAGATCCAGCCCACTGCACCAGCCAGCTCTCCTAGCTGGATTGTAAAAGAAAGTAGAAATGAGTGATTTTAGATTGACAAAGCACTTTTAAACCATATATTCACTCTTTCATCCATCGACATAAATCTCCTTTACAAATATTAGCCATGCTTTACTAATGAGGAAATTCAGAGGTTCAGATAGAAATGACTAACCCAAGGTGACAGAGCCACTGATTGGGTCTAGGCAGTATTTGAATCCAGCTGATAAATGCACAAATTGGAAAGATGGAAAGGACATTGGAGGTTATCTAATTCAACCTTTTTATTTTAGATTTGAGAAGTGGGGGGGGGCAGGGGAAGATGGGATTAGCTTAGGATCACCCAGAAAGCCTAGTCCTGGGTCCAACTCCAGTTATTTCTAGGAGGGATATGGGACACAAACCCATAATTTTGGCATGGCAACAATTCCTGATAAAACCCATTGAACACATACAGAACAAAGAGTGCTTTGTGAAGTCTCAATGGGGAAATTATCACCTGTGAGCAGGTTGAGCATGGCTTTTCTGTTAGGGGTTGCATTGAACATGGGTTCTAAAAAATGGGAGTGGATTCAAAGTATTAGGGGGCTTCTTTTTCTTTTCCTTCCTTCCTTTCCTCCTTCCTTTCTTTCCTCCTTCCTTTCTTTCCTCCTCTCTCTTGCCTTCCCTCCTCTCTCTTGCCTTCTCTCCCTTCCTCTTTCCTTCTCTCCCTCCCTCTCTCCTTCCCTCCTTTCCTTCCTCCTTCTTCCTTCCTTTCTTCCTTCTTCTTCCTTCCTTTCTTTCTCTTCCTTCCTTCCTTCCTTCCTTCCTTCCTTCCTTCCTTCCTTTCTTTCTTTCTTTTCTTTCTTTCTTTCTTTCTTTCTTTCTTTCTTTCTTTCTTTCTTTCTTTCTTTCTTTCTTTCTTTCTTTCTTTCTTTCTTTCTTTCTTTCTTTCTTTCTTTCTTTCTTTCTTTCTTTCTTCCTTTCTTTCTTTCTTTCTTCCTTTCTTTCTTCCTTTCTTCCTTCCTTCCTTCCTTCCTTCCTTCCTTCCTTCCTTCTTTCCTTCCTTCCTTCCTTCCTTCCTTCCTTCCTTCCTTTCTTTTCTTTCTTTCCCTCTTCCTTCTTCTTTCCTTTATTTTTTTGAGGCAACTTAGTGTAATTCAAGAAGGAGCTCTTAACCTAGCATCCAGAAACTTGTTTTGAAAAAAAAAAGTTGATAACTATTCCAATTTAATTGGTTTTGTGATTATTTTATACATTTAAAGACATGATTCTGAGAAGAGGTCCCTAGGTTTCATCCATGATCCCTTAAAAATGGTTATGAATACCTGATGAAATGAATGAATAGTTCGAGATTCAGAGTCAGGAAGCCTGAGTTCAAATCCCTCCTCGGATGGTTGGTGACCTTGGACAAATCACTTTTACCACAGTGCCTTTCCAACAGTAAGCACTGGTTGACTGACAACCCCTGAACTAAAGTTATCCTTTAAAGATGCAAGCACTGAGTTAAGATAGATTGGGATATTTGCTGGTAAAATGATTTCCCATACTTCCCTTAAACTAGGCACGTGGCTATGTTTTTAAAGTATTGATTCTATATTCTTCCAAAATCAGTGGTCAGATTAAGAAAGAGAGAGGCAGGAAGACAGGGAAGAGGAGAGGAAAAGAGACAAAAGAAAAAAGAGAAAGAGACAGAAACAGACAGAGAAAGGTGGGGGAGAGAGAGAGAGGGAAAGAGAGAGAGAGACAGAGATAGAGGGAAAGAGAGAGAGAGACAGAGACAGAGAGAGAGGGAGAGAGAAACACACACACACACACACACACACACACACACACACACACACACACACACACAAAGAGAGACAGAGAGAAGCACTGGCTATTCCCATATGTCAGAGAACTGGGATTTGCCCCAGGCTGGTATTTTTTCTTATCTGAGAGGAGGGCAGGGGCACTCTTTACCCTGGCACGTTCAGTTCTTTTCCCGTACAAGATCTGACTGCCATCTTCCTCTTCCCAAGGGAGAGGCCCACAGGTTAAATGCTGGCATTGTCCACGGCTGCAGATCAGAATCAGCAGTGGGAGTTCCTGGCTTCTCTGCTCTTAGGTCAGATTTCTCCTTTGTGCTTTAGGTCACCAAACAGGTTTTCAGCCCTAGGTGAAGAGCATCCTTTAAGAAAGGAAGGAAAAGGGAATGATCCTGACACTCGGGCCAGAGAGTGGAGGCAGAGAATTGTGGAGCCTGGAACAGGAGGGTGGACCTCAGTCCTCTGCTTTCAGGAAAACATTTTCCAAATGATAGTGATGGTTCTAAAGACTCCATCACCTCAACACTAGTGAGGTGGCTTCTGAGTCAGGAGGGCTGATTCAGGTTTAGTCTCTGCCATACCCTCATTTTGGGATCATGTGATTTAACCCCTGCCTGCCCTCAGAAAACTATAATTGCCCAAGCAGGTGCCCATTTGTGTCAGAGAAAAGCATTTCTTCACTGGGAACTCCCTATGCAGATAAAATCATAGGTTCGTTGCCTCCAGACCCCTGGATGGGCTCTATCCAGAATAATGTTTGGGTGTACAACCAACCCACCCTTGGGGACAAAAGCACCAAGTCCTAATTTGTTATTGTTGTTAATATCTGACTCTTGGTGAACCCTTGGACTATTTTTAAAAATTAATAATAGCTTTTTATTTTCAAAATACATGTAAAGATAGCTTTCAACATTCACCCTTGCAAAACCTTGTGTTCTTAATTTTTCTCTCTCCCTTCCTTCCTTTCCCCTCCCCTAGACAGCAAGTAATCCAGTAAATGTTAAACATATGCAATTCTTCTATACATATTTCCGTATTTATCATGCTGTACAAGTAAAATTAGATCAAAAAGGGAAAAAATGAGAAAAAAAACAAGCAAACAAAAACAAAAAAAGCTGAAAATACTATGTTGTGATCCACATTCAGTCCCCATAGTCCTCTCTCCGGATTCAGAGGGCTCTCTACATCACAACACTGGTGTGAATCACCTCACTGTTGAAAAGAGCTATGTCTGTCCAAATTGATCATCATATAATCTTCTTGTTGCTGTGTGCAATGTTCTCTTGGTTCTACTCCCTTCAGTAAGCATCAGTTGATGTAAGTCTCTCCAGGCCTCTCTGAAATCATCCTGCTGATCGTTTCTTATAGAACAATAATATTTCATGACATTCATACATCATCATTTAGCCATTGGTTCTCCAACTGAAAGACAAGAGTTGCCAACAGACTGGAGAGAGATGTCTCCATTCTGACAATGTGCTTCCTTCACACCTTGCAGTGAACTGGATGGCTCACTACTGAGCTTGGGATCCATACCAGGAATAAGAATAATCTCATAGAACCTTAGATCTTGAGGGAAGGAGAAGGGCTATCTCTTTCCAGTTTCTATAATAGTGTGGAAGTCCTAGGTTAATGGTCTGTCCCAGTGATGGGAACAATCTCCAAATCCATTCCAATCATCGAATGTTAAGAGTTGGAAGGAAGCCCCAGAGGTATTACCAGTTTATCAAGCTATGCTTAATATCCTGTCTCTCCCATCCTACCACAAAGCTCAAAGCTCTGGGCACAACAGGACACACACATTCCCTACACACACACACACACACACACACACACACACACACACACACACACACAGTTAGTCACATGATCTTTGTTCCTAGTACAATGCTCTGGGTGCAATCGACCTTGTTTGTTTGTTCCTCTCTAATCCAACCTCCTGAATTTAAGTAGGAGAAACTGAGGTGCACAGGGATATGCTTTGCCCAATGCCCCAAAAAAGAGTTACAAGCAACATTGGAACTAGAACAAACCTAGCTTCCCATCCCCATCCTTTGGTTCACCATGCTGATGCTTGAATTTTATATGACCAAAGGCGGTTGAGCTCCTAGGATATGTCCCTGTTCTGTTCTCTGGGTGTTTCTCTTTGTAACAAAATGTAACAGGCCTTTGGAGGACACTGTGCCCCAGGAACTGAGGAAGCTTTAGCTTGAAGCAGCTCAGCTTTTTTTTTTTGGGGGGGGGGAGGAATCCTTTTTTATTTTATTTAATTTTCACGTAATAAGCTTTTATTTTTCCAATTATATGTAAAGATAGTTTTCAACATTCATTTTTGTAAGATTCTGAATTCCAAAATTTTTTCTCCCTCCCTTCCCTCCCTCCTCCCCAAGACAGCAACCTGATATAGGTTATACATGTACAATCATTTTAAACATATTTCCACATTAGTCATGTTGGGCAAGGAAAATCAGAACAAAAGGAAAAAAAACTGGGGAGAAAGAAGAGAAACAAAATAAAAGGTGAAAATAGTGAGCTTTGATTCAAATTCAGTCTCCATTAGTTCTTTCTCCGGATGCCTATGGCAGGAAAATCCTTTTTTATACGGACTCAGCTGAGACTCAAGGGTTTAGGGGCAGCCGCGGAGGCAATGGGCTTGATCAGTGTCCACCTCTGAAAAATGAGGAAGTTAGAGGAAAAGATGTTAATAACCTCTCACTGACCTTAGTGCCGGACCCTCGCTCGCTGCCGGCCCCGCCCCCGCCCCCGCCCCCTCCCGGCCCCCCGGAGCCCAGGCCCCGCCCCCAAAGTCGCGTTCCCTAGGCAGCCGCCGCAGCAGTCCAGTAAGCCTGTCCCCGGGCTGCGGGCTGAGGCGGCGGGCTGTGCGCTGCGGGGCGGCCGCCGAGGCTGCAGGGTTGCGGGGCGGCAGAGATGGCGCGCCCCGTGCAGCTGGCCCCCGGCTCGCTGGCGTTGGTGCTGTGCCGGCAGGAGCGGGAGCGGGGCGCCTCCGGGGCGCCGGACCCGGACCCGGACCCGGAGCTCGGGGCGACCGAGGCGAGCCTGGACGAGCTGCTGCCGGCTGGGGCCCCGGAGACCGAGGATGGGGAGCTCGGGGGCCGTGCGCTCTTTCGTGCCTTCCGTCGGGCCAACGTGCGCTGCTTCTGGAACGCGAGCCTGGCCCGCGCCGCCTCCCGGCTGGCCTTCCAGGGCTGGCTGCGGCGCGGGGTGCTGCTGGTGCACGGGCCGCCCGGCAGCCTACAGGTGCTGCGGGACGCCTGGCTGCGCCGGGCGCTGCGCCCTCCGCGGGGCTTCCGCATCCGCGCCGTGGGTGAGTGAGCGGGCCAAGGAGGGAGGGAGAGGGCTGGGCTGCGGGCCCGAGGGCGGACCGGGCGCGCGAGTACCTGGGAGCTAGGAAGTGGGGGACAGGGGCTCCCGGGGGCGCCCGAAGCTCAGGTTGGCTCGGGAACGCACAGTTCTCTCCGGAGAGAGTGTGGGCGAGCAGAGGGAGCGGGCGGGCTTCGCTTGGTGTCCCCGCCGGTACCACCTCCCGCCCGCGAGGGCAGGACTTTTCCCGTTAGGTGATCCCCGCTGAGCAGTTCTCGGGACCAGTCCCGGCGCCCTCTTATACACACCAAAGAGCATTTGATTTGCGGAGCAAAGAGCCTCCTTCACAGCCCCCTTGAGTGGGCGGGCGGGGGGGGGGCCCTTCCAGGCTCCCACCAGCTCCTAGGAAATGTTGCGGTTCCCCCCTCCCCACTTCCATTTAGTTCGGGGCTGTGATTTCATCAGGAGGGAACTCCTGGTTTCTTGGAAGGAGGAAACCTTCGCCACAGATTCGGACGGGCAAGTGCCTAGAGTCAGCCAGCTTCCCTCAGAGAAGGGCAGAGCCTTTCCCAGAGTCTCCGAGCTAGGATGTCAGAGGCTGCACTCGCACCGGTGGCTGGTTCCCCTCCGGGGGAACACCCAGGATCCAGGGGGAGGAGAATCGCGAGCTTAGGCGTGGATATGGGCTCTTCAGGGAATATTCTGTAAATGACTCTCTCTCTCTCTCTCTCTCTCTCTCTCTCTCTCTCTCTCTCTCTCTCTCTCTCTCTCTCTCTCTCTCTCTCTCTCTCTCTGTCTCTCTCTCTCTTCTCTCTCTCTCTCTCTCTCTCTCTCTCTCTGTGTCTCTCCGTGTGTCTCTCTCTCTGTCTCTCTGTCTCTCTCTCTCTCTGTCTCTCTCTCTCTCTCTCTGTCTGTCTCTGTCTCTGTCTCTCTGTCTCTCTGTCTCTCTCTGTCTCTCTGTCTCTCTCTCTCTCTCTCTCTCTCTCTCTCTCTCTCTCTCTCTCTCTCTCTCTCTCTCTCTCTCTCTCTCTCTCTCTCTCTCTCTCTCTCTCTCTCTCCTTTCACATTGAATATGGCACAGAAAAAGTTTCTGAAAGCCCGGAGGTTCATAGAATGGGAGACCCGGGTCCTTTACACAACTATAGACTTTTCTGTAGCTTGAAAGAGTTCGGCGCAAACGAGGCAAAAGCCTCCCTTGTGTTTTGTGTAGCTTCAGCTGGGACTCTAAGGGCTTCTCTGCAGGCGGTCGGGAAAGAGACGGGGTTGGTCAATTTCCTGGAAAATGACGGGGCTGGACCAAAGAAACTTCGAAATCTACCCGCAGACAAAACTTTTTTATTGTTCATAAAACTACTTTCTCGACTTCTTTTGTTTTGACATCTCCCTCATTCCTGAATAACAAAGATTCCAAAAGGAAGAGAAAAAAAGGCCACACTCAGCGAGACTGACAATGGCTGGAGTGTTCGGCAGCCGTCCCCCGGCCCCGCATCCCCTCGGCAGGGAGGGTGGGGGGGAGCTGCATTTTCTCAGTTCTTCTCTAGGCCAAGTTTAGTCATTATTATGCTGAAAAGAGGGCCTTCTTTGCTTTTTCTTCCAACATGTATTTTTTTTTATCATTTGCAATTGTATGGATGTATTTTACTTTCATGTTACTTATGCCAATTTCTTCCACTTCTCATCATAAAGTAAAACCTTTAGTATAGCAATGCAGACACCTTCCCTGAAACGCCATTTCCCATCTGTAACAACTCTCCTCTATTTAAAAAAAAATGAACGGAAATCAATTTTCTTTTCATCTCATTTCTTCCCTACTGGGAAAAAAAGGACAAATTTTTTCTTGAGTCAAATATGCAAAATAAACAAAGTATAGCCTTCCAGTAGCTATATATACATATATTTGTATAATATATACTCATGTGTACATATATACAAGTACATACACACATATATGTACATGTACTTTATCACACACCCTAAATCCACTACCTCATAGAATTTTGGTTTTATGTTACTTATGCCAATTACTCAAACTTCTCATAATAAAATAAAACTTTTAGTATAATACAGAGACATTCTGAAAAAATGCATGCCATTTCATGTCCGTAACATCCCTCCTCTATTAAAAAAATTAGCAAAAAAATAAAATTTTTCTTGGGTCAACTATGCATAATCAAGCAAAGCATAGCCCTCCAACAGCTAAATATGTATATATGCAAATACATATACATATATGTATATACACATATTATTAATATATACATATATACAAATACAAATACATATATGTATATATCACACACTCATATGTATATCATAATGTATACAATATACATGTATAATATATACAAACACA
Source organism: Sminthopsis crassicaudata (assembly GCF_048593235.1). Lineage (NCBI taxonomy): Eukaryota > Metazoa > Chordata > Mammalia > Dasyuromorphia > Dasyuridae > Sminthopsis > Sminthopsis crassicaudata. The sequence continues at coordinate 635,166,333 of NC_133618.1, read as the reverse complement.
CATATATGTATATATCACACTCATATGTATATATCACATGTATAATATACACACATATATGTATATATCACACACTCATATGTATATATCACACATGTATTATATATATACACACAAATACATATGCACATATATGTACATATATCACACACCCTAAATCCACAACCTCAGGCACCATCATGGCCTCAAGTCCTCAGAACTCTCCTTAGACCAGTTCTGGAGTCTGTGGTCGTTTGCCTGTGGATGCTCCCTCTGAGGGTGTAGCTAGCTCATCTGTGCCTTCCTACTGTCCTGGGTTCTTGAAGGTGCCCCCTCCTCTCCCAGCATGCCGGCAGCTCCCTTTGGGGTCTTTGAGCGTCCCTGGGTAGGACTGCAGCACCCACCAAATGCATCAGTTTTTCATCCATCACCCATATTCAGTGCTGTTCAGGCTCCTTATCAAAAGGCATGCTCCCTTTTTACAATTTACAGGTACAGATGGCATCTTCATACAGTTCTCCGTTGCCTTTCAAGTGGTCAAAATTCGGGGTTTTTTTAAGAGATTGTTTTTTCATTCTGGAAATTCCAGTTCTTGCTTTCTGTCCTCAGATCATATTGTGTCCATTTGTTTGTGCATCTCTTCTATCTTTCCTTAGAATATAAACTCCCTGAAGGGAGAGCCTATTTCCCTTGTGTCCCCTGCTCCTAGTTCAGAGTAGTTGCTTAGGAAATACTTGTTGGCTTGGCTTGGATAGACTCAGGGCACCTCAAGGTGCTAAACTGGTAGGGAAGTGGCTCCTCGATTGTTTGGAACCAAAGGCCTGTGGGTATAGCTCTGGATTGTTTTAATTTTGGCCTGAACTGGTTGATGAGCTTGGACTGACCCCGGAAGATTGAGGGGCCTGGGGGCAAAGCCCTGCCTCTCTTGGCTGTGCTTAAAGCTGCTAACCTCTGCAAAGCAATTGAAGTAGCTGCCTTCCTGACAGCTTGTCAGCTAAATAAACAGGGAAAGTAGCTCCCAAATTACCAGCCGCTGTGTTTAAAGCCTGCGGGACTTTTTCTAACTTTTTTTTTTTTTTTAAAGAAACAGTTGTCAGTCAGACTTTTCTTGAGTTTATTTGCACTTTAATAGAAATAGGAGTTTCTGCTTTCCCTTGAGCCCCCTTTCTAAAGGTTACTCTGCTTGTACAAAATCCCTTTGGACTGGATTCTTAAGCAAAACCCTGCCTTCGGTCCTGTGATTGCACAGTCATAGAACATAAAATGTCAGAATCAGAAGAGACTTTAGAACGTGCAAGAAGTGCAAAAAGGGACCTTATTAAGACCTAGAATGTCAGAGTTGGAAAGGACGTCAGGACGTGTAATGACAGAGGTGGAAGGGACCTCATGTAGTGGAATGACAAAGGTGGAAGGAATCTCAAGAAGTGGAATGACAGAGGTGGAAGGGATCTTGAGATGTGGAATGTCAAAAGTGGAATGACAGAGGTAGAAGGGATCTCGGGAAGTGGAATGACAAAGGTAAGGGACTTTGGGAGATGGAATATATCAGGGCTGAACATAGCATATCAGACCTGGAAGGCCCCTCTGAGACCACATCTAGTTAAACCTTTTCTAGAAGTATTGACTGAGGCTTGAAGAGCTGCTGAGATTCCTGAATTTCCTTCAGTGAAGTAGCCCAAGTCTTTGGCTCACCCCTGTCCAGAGCTCCTTCCCTCTGTGCTGCCTGAAATTTCTTTCTTCTTCTTCTTTTTTTTTTTTTTTTTTAATTAATTAATTTTTCCCCCCCTGAGGCTGGGGTTAAGTGACTTGCCCAGGGTCACACAGCTAGAAAATGTTAAATGTCTGAGATCAGATTTGAATTCTGGTCCTCCTGAATTCAGGGCTGTGCTCTATCCACTGCGCCATCTTGCTGCCCCAGTTGCCTGAAATTTCAGCAGATTTTTTCCTGTTAATATTTGGATGCTCTATACTCTATCTGTATTTATGTCATGACTATAGTTAGCTTGAAGGCAGGTTGTCAACAGGCCATCAGTTGAGGCACCTTTGGTTTGGGGGCAGTGTGATATAGTGGGGACAGCTGGGACTTTGGAGTCCAAGGACTTGGGTTCAAATCTCAGCTCTCTTACTTTTTACTTTTGAAAATGTCTTTTCTTCTCTGCTCAGTGAAGGATTAGAGCCAGATTATCAGACTAGCTATCTCCCAGTTCTAAAATTTGTGATGCTGTCATTCCCTAGTCCAGAAGAGTCTTATTCCGTCTTTCTCTACACTTTCTCCAAACAGTTTCCCTATTACAGAACTTATAGCTTCCTGGGGCCACCGAGGCACACCAGTCTCTGACAGAGGCCTGTCTTCTGTGCACTGTCACTCACAGCACTAAACCATCACTCTTATGCTTGTGTCTGTTTAAAGATGCTTTTTTCAAATGTCCAAGCTGAGCAGGTCATGGAACAGCAAGATGGGTGGGGATGGGGGGGTATATTTTGCAATTACCCCATATCTTATCGGGGTAATTTACAGCACTACTCCCCTTCCATTCTCATCTTTCCCCCTTCCCAAGCCTTTATCTACTGATCTCTTGTTTCTCTTTCTGGTTTGAATTAGCAGGCCCAGGTCTGGTGCTTCCAATATTAAATGGAGTACAGAGTGCATCAGGGGGGCAGGGGCTGTGCTTAGGGGGAGATAATGGAGGAGGAGGGGGTAAATCACAGCTGATAACGATGACATGACATACGGTACCAGTTAGGTGGTGAGAGCCTTCAGTTTCTTGGCTCTGTTTGCTGACATCTGAAAACTAAGCTATAATTAAGGGAACATTTGAAAGCGTGGAAAAGCAATGAATGGGTTTCTAAACCCCAAGCCCTAAAGGCCAGCTCTGATCCTCTTACTCCCCTGCTCAGAAGTAGCAAAAAGCAGTGATAGGAGTTGGCATTTATATGTATTTAAGGCTTTTAAGGTTTGGGTAGCCTTTTACAACCATTATCTCGTTCCAGCTTCACAGCAGCCCAGTGTGGTAAACATAAAAGCTATAGCATTATTATTCCCATTTTTCGGATGAGGGCACTGAGGCTCAGACAAGCAAAAGGATTTGCCATTGGTCACTCAGCTAAAAATGTCCAAGACTGGCTTCAAACCTAGATCTCACTTAACTTCTGTACCTTGACTTGACTCCACATCTTATGCGGATCACCCCCGTAGGCTCTCAGTATTTATTTCTGTATGTAGGAAGAAGTATATTGATGTAGTACAAAGAGAATAGGAATGGGAAGCATGGTCTGGATTCAAATGCTACTACTTCAACTTAATAGCTTTGTGATTCCTGAGCAATTTGATTCTTTTCTCTGAGACTCATTTTTCTTTTTCTTTCTCTCTCTTTTTTTTATGAGTTCATTACTTTTTATTTTTTCTGGTTATACATGTACATTTGTTTTTTAAGCACATTTCTTGATGAAGCATTTCAGAAAGAGAAATCAAAACAAAAGGGAAAAACCATGAGAGGGGGGAAAAAAACAAGAAAAAAGAAAAAGAAGCGAACATAGCATGTACTGATTTGCATTCAGGATCCATATTTCTCTCTCTGGATGTGGATTGCGTTTTCCATCCAAAGTCTATTGGGATTGTTTTGAATTCCTGGTTGTTGGGCATCTACTTATTTTCCAATTCTTTGCCACCACAAAAAGAGCCACTACAAATATTTTTGCACATGTGGGTCCTTTTCCCTCCTTTGAGATTTCTTTGGGAGACAGACCCAGTAGAGACACTGCTTGGATGAAAGGGTTTGCACAGTTTGATAGCCCTTTGGGCATAGTTTCAAATTGTTCTCCAGAATGGTTGGATTAGTCCACAACTCCACAAACAATGCATTTGTATGATACTCACTTTTTCATATTTGCAAAATTGGAGATAATCATACTGTTGCCATCTAACTCATACAATTGTTGAAAAGCAGTGGAATCCGATGGATGGAGCTCTGGACCCCAAGACCCAAAGGCCTGGGTTCTAATCCTTCCATTTCTTTTCTACTTTCATGACTTTGGACAAGCACATAAATTCTGGGTAGATCTCCAGTTCCTTATCTGTAAAAAGAAAAGATTGAAGTCATTGATTTCTTAAGGTGTTTTTTTTTTTTTTTTCAGCTTTAATCAGTCCCACTTTGGTAATTAGTATTGATAAACTGTAAAACACTGTAGGATAAGTTGTTACATGGCCACAGGAGATGGAATAACTTGATCCTGGAGGGTAGAGCCTGGATTCCACTTCTGAGCTCTTGCTTTAATGAAATTTTGTGAACTGAGCTGAACTCTGGGACAGGACATCTGATCCGGATGAAGTCTGAAACTTAACGTTAGGGCCATTACATGTTAGGGCAATGAATAATAGCCCAATGTCAGAGACTAGAAAATGGCTAGATGATTTATGGAGAGGTGGGATAAAATGTCTTCAAAGGAGAACTTGAGAAACCGAATGTCCTCCAGGCCAAGGACAATGGAATTTGGTGGTGACCATCAGGGTTGACTGCTCCCACGTGGGGACACTTAGAGAGGATAGGCAGCCCTCAGAAAAGGTGACATTCTCAGCATCTAGTGAAGGGAGGATCTCAGAGGAGAAGGGACCGAGAGCCTCAGTATTGGTTGGGCAGGGAAGGAAAGGCCTTATTATTACCCATGAATGCTTTTCTCCATGTGGATCTCGATGTCTTCTTCTGTAAAATGAATTGAGCTTCCAGCTCTCATCTACGTGGATCTGTGATCTCCCTTGGGCCTGGGTGGCTAGGTGTCCCTTGTGGTCCTTACAGTCATGGGAACCTTGGGCTAATACAGAAGGCCCCCCAATGAGTCTGGCTGGATACATTCCAGATAGGGAATCCTGCTCATAGAACTTCAGCTCCCAAGTTGGAGAATCCAACTTAGCAAATAGTGCCAGGCACTGATGGGGAAGCAGCGGTCCTACCCTCAGGGAGTCATAGAGAAGAGTTATGATGGGAATGTTAATCAGTGTACAAGTATTTATTCACAAGCTTCTAGAGGCCAGAAATTGTACAGTGGAGATGGTACCGAGACTCTGGGTCAATCTGACCTGTATTCGAATACTGCCCCAGAGACTTACTAGCCATGTGATCCTAGACAAATCCCTTAGCGTTTTTTCAGTCTAGCCAAAGTGGGTTAATGGAAAGACTCTACAATCCTCAGGTCTGAGTTCAAATCTTGATCCCTGCTTACCACCTGGGTGACTTGCACAATTCATTCTACTTCATTTCAGCTTGAGCTGTATAATTTCAAAACATTCCCTTCCTATTGTATTCTTGTTCTTTCCATTTTCACCATTGCAGTCATTGTTTCCTTAGTCCTGCTCATTTTATTTGCAGTCATTATTTCCTTGGTCCTGCTTATTTTATTTGTAGTCATTGTTTTCTTGGTTCTGCTCATTTTTTTTGCTTTATATTAGATCATTCAGTCAACAAGTGGTCCTGAAGCCTTCCTGTCCTTCCACATATTTATCATGTCCATTGTTTTAATACTATAGTAATGTCCCAGTCTATTCATGTAACTTCTTCAGTTTCAAGGGCCTCAGTTTCCCCCTCTGTAAAATGAGAGAGTTGGACTGTGGCAAGATCATGCTGACTGCTCACATCTTTGTCTAGGGAGGACTAAGAGGGAGATCTTTCCTCACCTCAGGTCTGCTTGGGAGGGAGAGCAGTGAGGCCCCAGGTGAGGGCTGGCCTAGGGGCCCAGCTCAGAGGCTGGGAAGAGCTGGGAGCCACAGATCCAGAACGGGGACCCTGTCAGGGGATTAGAGAGAAATGAGGGACAAGGGGATACCAAGGTGCTTTTCCCTTCCTGCCTGTGAAATGCCTGGATTCCCTTCTCTCTCGCAGGAGGAATGTCAGCCATCCTCCAGTTCTTCCTTAGTCTCCCCATTCTTATTCTTGCTTTCTGGGAGAAAAAATAGCCAAAGCAAACTCTCAGTATTGAAATAGGGAGAGAGAAAACAATCCTGGATCTCATCCGCACTTAGTGTGGTTCTGTCTCTAAATTTCATCGATTTGGCTGTTAATCTAGGCTTGATTTAACCAAGCAGAAAATTTGTGTGCTGGAGGGTGTTAATAGTCAACCCAAGCTGTGAGGGAGGAAGAAGAGCTCAGCCTTCCCAAGGCCTCAGTGCTGAACAAAACAAAACAAAAACCCCAAATTAAATTCTTACTGATTACATTTGTTTTTTACATGTCTTGCTCCCCTCTCTCTGTGTCTGTCTGTCTCTGTCTCTGTCTCTGTCTGTCTCTCTTTCTCTCCCCCCCCACTGTCTGTCTCTCTGTGAATCTCTCTGTCTCTGTTTTTCTGTTTGACTCTGTCTCTATTTCTCTGTCTCTCTTTACTCTCTCCCCCCCATCTTTCTGTCTCTCCCTCTCTATCTCTCTGAATTTGTCTGTCTCTTCCTCTATGTCTCTCTCTGTCTTTCCCTCTCTGTCTGTCTTTCTCTCTGTCTCTGTTTCTTTCTCTCTCTCTCTCTCTCCCCTCTCTCTGTCTCTCCCTGTCTCTGTATGTCTTTTTCTGTGTGTGTGTGTGTGTGTGTCTGCTTCTCTATGTCTGTCTGTCTCTTTCTCTTTACTCTCTCTCTTCCCACCCTCCCCTCCTTCCCAAAGAGTCACATTTTATAGCAAAGAACTTTTAAAAAGGGGGGGGTTGGGAAAGAGCTGTTCAGCAACATTAAACAAAGCAGCAAAAAGTGTCTGCTCACTCCCTATTTTGTTTCCTGCCATATCCCCCACCATGGTAAAGAAGAGCCGGCTGTGCTTTTTCTCTTCTCTGGTTCTTCAATCTTGAGCTGTATAATTTCAAAACATTCCCTTTCTATTGCATTCTTGTTCTTTCCATTTTCACTCGTGCAATCATTATTTCATTAGGGTTATTTTATTTGTGGTCGTTGTTTCTTGGTCCTGCTCATTTTATTTGGTTTATGTTAGTTCATCTAGAGCAGTGGTCCTCAAACTTTTTAAATGGGGGCCAGTTCACTGTCCCTCAGACTATGGGAGGGCCGGACTGTAGTAAAAACAAAAGCTCACACTCTGTCTCTGCCCCTCAGCCCATATGCCATAACCCAGTGAGCTCATAAACGTCCTCAGTGGGCCACATCTGGCCCATGGGCCGTAGTTTGAGAACCCCTGCTATAGACCGTCCAGTCAACAAGCATTCATTGATTATGAACTATTAGTTCATTAAAGTTTCCCATGCTTCCACATATTTGTCATGTCCAGTGTTTTAATACCATAGCAATATTCCATCTATTCACGTAACTTCTTTAGTCATTTCCTGACCAATGGGCATCTACTTGGTTTCCAGTTCTTTGTTGCTACAAGTATTTTGGTGCATACGGTGCCTTTCTTTTTGTTATTGATATCTTTGAGGTATTTGCCCAGCAGTGGGGGCTCTAAGTCAAATGGCATGGATATTTTTAGTCACTTTAAAAAGAATACTTGCAATTTGCTTTCCAGAATGGTTGGACAATTTGCACTTCCAGGAATAGTGCATTAGTATTCCTGTATCTCCATAACCATTCTTTGCTTTTTATGTAATTTTTTTCAAGTCCCACTATCACTGCCCTGCAGCTGTGCTGAGAAATGAACAAAAGCTATTTGTTGTCATTGTTCATGCTTTCATCCTCCCCAATTTCCCTCCCTCCTTCCTTCTCTCCCTTCCTCCTTCTCTCCCTTCCTTTTCCTTCCTTCCTTCCTTCCTTCCTTCCTTCCTTCCTTCCTTCCTTCCTTCCTTCCTTCCTTCCTTCCTTCCTTCCTTCCTTCCTTCCTTCCTTCCTTCCTTCCTTCCTTCCTTCCTTCCTTCCTTCCTTCCTTCCTTCCTTCCTTCCTTCCTTCCTTCCCTCCTTCCTTTCTTCCTTCCTTCCTTCTCTCCCTTCCTTCCTTCCTTTCTTCCTTTCTTCCTTCCTTCCTTCCTCCTTCCTCCCTCCCTTCCTCCCTCCCTCCCTCCCTCCTCCCTCCTTCCCTCCCTTCAAACCAAGTTCTCTTAGCCTTGTTCCAGCAGTCTCAGAGAAATAAATGCTAGTCCCTTGCATTGGTAATGGTTACTGTCTTCCTGTTCCTCAAGCTGCCCTGCCTCCCTTGTTGTGCTAACATCTGGCTTCTAGGATGAATGGAATCAGAAGTCCAGGCAACCTGTGCATTACCTGTGCTTTAGAGCTCTTCTGCTTTTGTGTTTCATAGCTGACTCCAAATGTGGAACTGAACAAGGGCCACAGAGAAAGGGGATGAAGGACATTTGTCTCTTGTCGCTTAGATCTCCTAGATTCTCTCAAAACTTAACTCAAGCATCCCCTTCTCCAAGAGGTCTTATCGGATCCTCTCAGCTAATAGTGGTCTCCTTATCTTGATTCTAAATATACTTAATAAAAGACAAGCCCCTTGAGAGAAGGGATGCTTTCATTTTTTTTGTCATTGTATCCCCAATGCCCGGCACTTAGTAAGCGTATACCAAATGTTTATTGTTCGATTTATTAAAATAAGAGCTGTCAGTTCAGGACTCCTTAATAGACACTCCCAACAGCATCAGACTTAGTGCCTCAGCTCTGTTCAAAGGTGTGAACTTGTGGCAGCCATGCTAATTCCAAAATTGGATTTCCCCAAGTTTAGTGATTGGATTTTTCTCTTCCTAACTTCTACCAGCCTTTGGGGGTGGCCGATTATCACTTTCTCCTAAAAGAAGGGGACAAACTGGAGCCTTGGCCCCCAGAGGTACAGTTCCATGATCTTTTATTCTCTGGTCCCCAGAGTGGTTTTGTTTTCATTCACCCACCAGAGGGCTGGGTCTCAGGCTCTAGAGGGAAACAGCTGTGAACTGTGTGCCCTCTGATATGTGTGCCGTCTTTGTTTGCGTTCAGGAGGCAAAAGATAGAGAATGAATCATAACCAGTCTTTGGGAATCTGATGCCAGAATAAAAGGAATTGACTCTCTTTGTGAACTGTAGGCCTGACCTCTGTGTCCAGGTACCTTTACCTGCTGATATTTCTGTGTCTTTCCCTAGAGCAGGAGGAGAAGATGTTAGCCAGGGATTGGATAAATGCATATGTGAAATACCCAAAAGCCCACCTTGAAATCAGGAGGCTTCTTGATTGGTTGAGAGTGACCTTGAGATTGTAGAATGGGTAAATGAGCTAGAACTGGGGCTTCAGGGTGGATAAATCCCAAATGAAAGGGAAGAGAGGGTTAACTGGAAAGACTCTCTTCTCTTTGGGACCACAAACATGGAGGTCTCATAGGGGCTTTGGAACAAGAGAAGGGGATGGGGATGAAACTAGGCAGAATGAAGTTTAGTTCGAGACCTGATCAGCTGGAGAGTTTAGGCTTTACCTCTTTTGAATAGGTAGAAATCTTTTGGACAAAGTTAACTCTTTATGTTTCCCCTTCTAAAGCAACCCTTGAAGATGTGCTGGTATAGTCTGGAGTTTGTGATGACCAGGGGTCAAAAGGGGGAAAGGAATAGGGTGCTAGATTATGGTACTCCAAAAGAATTAGTGTAGAGGGATTTGGAGTCGGAGCACTTTGTCTGAAACTTGGCTTTTTTACTTCCTTACGGGAGGCGGCATGGAGTCGGACATAAAATGAGGAAGACCTGTGTTTGAATTCTTTCTCCACTATTACATATAAATGCAATTTCATTAATCCTCATAACCCCAAAAAGTAGGTACTGTTATTATCTTTATTTTATAGTTGAGGAAACTAAGAGTAAGTTTCTGAGGCTGGATTTGAACTCTGTTCTTCTTGACACCACGCCCAGCACTCAATCCAAGACACTTTTCTCACTGTCCTGGTAGTGTTTCCTTGTTACATATGGGGAAACTGAGGCTCAGAAAGATGAAGTAAGCTGCCTAGGATTATAAAACTAGCAAGTAGCAGATATGTGATTTGAAGGAAGATTTTCCGATTCTAGAAAGTCCTCCAGAAAATCTTGAAGCAAAAGTAAAAAGAGTTGGCTCTGGAGTTCAGATTCTGACTGTCGTGGTGACCGTCTGTATAATCTTGGCTAAACTTCTTCAGGCCTCAATTTTCTCATCCCCAAAATGGGAAGATTGGGCTAGATTATCTCTGAGATGGCCCAAAGCTTTAGCTTTATGAACCTTTGATTCTTGGGAACAGTATCAGTGTCTTAGACCTGTCCCAAGAAGGAGCTGGAAACCTCTTTCCCACCTCTTCCTAGCTGACCTGGTCAGCGGGGACTAAGGTCAGACAGATTCTTTGCCAATCATAACGGTATTTCTGTGGCACCTTAGGATTTATAAAGTGCTCTGGGAAGGTGAAAGGTTAATGGTGACAGCTTGCAGAACGGCTACTCAGGGAAAAGACATAAAAACAGCCACTTGGCCAAACAAGTTTGTTCCCCTGTCCTCCCCTGAAATTTATAGCTGGGTTGTCTCTCCACCTCGGGCCTTTGTCTTCCAGTCTCCTGTCGCTTCATAAAAATGTCCGAGGCACCTGGAGAACTCATGTATACCATTCCCTCAAACCGTCTTGATTTGTCTTTTACTCCATATGTTCCCATGTGTTTGAGGGGAAAATGGGTTTTTCATTAAATCTGGAATTAGTCTGTTTTCCCCAAGGTCTATTTCTGAAAGAGGGATATCCTCTTTCCCTTGGACCAAAGGTGACGTAATGGAGCAGAGTCCCAGCCCACCCTGAAGTAGCAGTGGGCTTAGTTTCATATTCCACATTTGCTCCTTACAGTCCAATATGACCTTAGATAAGCCATTTGTTTGTCTCTTGAGTCTCAGTGCCCATATCTATGACAGGTGATTGGTTTAGGATAGGGCTTGTTAAACTTTTTCTTTTCACGATCTCTTTTTGCCTGAAAAATTTTTAGGTGACCACAGGCATAAGTATATAAAATAGGTGTACAAATCAAAAATTTATTGATAATAAATCATAAGTTTGTGATCTCCATATTCAGTTATAGGATCATGAACCACAGTTTAAGAAGCTTTAAAAGGGTCTGGGTGACTTTTGAAAAGTTCTCAATTCTAGCTCTAAGCTCCATCCTGCCCCTGTTCAAGCTTCTTGTGATTTGGCGGTCTGTGGCTGGTCTTCCTTTCAGGAAGGCTCCCTACCTGCCTCCTAAATTTGAAGTGCCTCCATCCTTTAGTGCTTTAAGGGATCTGAGATTCTCCTCCATGATGTGTGCTCCTACGGAGTAGATTGAAATGTACTAAGAACAAAATAAAACTAAGATTATACTGAACTTCATCTCCTTATAAGTTTGGTTTTTAATAGTATTTTAATTTAACAAGATAGCAACTTGTTAAATGCTTGTCTTGGTATCTTTCTAAAGTTTTTGCTTTCTTCTCCATATTCTTAAATGTTTTATTGATCTTTATTTCATTCTTCTAACATTGCTTTCTTTTTTTCTTTCTTCTTTTCTTTTTCTCCTTTCTTATTCTCCTTTCTTCCCTCACTCTTCCTTCATCTTTCCCTCTTTTTCTCCCTTTCTTTTTCTCTTCTTTTTTCTCCTTTCCTCCTTTTTTCTCAACTCTCCCTCCTTTGTTTCCTATCCTTTCTTTTTCATTCCTTTTTCCCCTTCCTTTCTTGCATCTCTATCACTATTCACTAACTTGCAAACTTTGTCTGAAAACATGTTTCCTCCTATGTCTAGTCCATCTTTTCTCTTCCTCATAATAAGTTTTTGGAAGTTAGGATTGGTCACTGCACTGGTTAGAGTTCAGCTTTTGAGCTCTTGCAAGGAACCTTTTCAGTTCCAAAGTCATCCCAGAAGACTGAATGAAGAAGCTGCCAGAGCTCACATTCCATGATGGTAGGGAGAAGGGAAAGGGCTTTGGCTGTCGTGTGTCATGATCTTCACTGCAACAGTGATACTTTCCACCCCAGATCTCCCCACTCCCTCCTGAAACACGCCCAATCTCTGCCTTTTCTGTTTGGTTCGCATTTCTTATTTCCTTCTTCTTCTTTTTTTTTTTTTTTTTGGTTATTATTTTCTTGACAATCATCTTTAAATGTATGGAAATACATATAGATAAACAGCAAAAGAGGATTATCCATGAAATTACAGATCCTTATTGTATATCCCTACTGGCATTTAAAAAAAATAACATAATGAATCAAATGTGGTAGTTTTAAATTTGTCCTGCTTACCTTTTTCTCCTTCTGAAAGTCCTTCTGTTTTCTCACGTGTGTGTGTGTGTGTGTGTGTGTTTTAATGGTAGAATGACTCTCCTTTTTTCTTTTTTTTTTTTTTTTGTTAGGCTCATCTGTAGTTCTCTCCCTTCCAAATCCTTTTCTCAAATAAAACTTTTCTATGTTAAAACAACAATAATAGCAACAACAACTTTTCTGGTAAGAAGCAAGTATGACACAAATCCATACATTGGCCATGACTGAAATTGTATATCTGGATCTGTGCTTTGAGTCCGCCACCTCTCTGTCAGGAGGTGTAGGTAACATGCTTCCTCACCCCTGAAATAGTGATTCGTCATTGTATTGATCAGAATTCTTTCGTCTTTCAAAGTTATTTTTCTTTACTCTATAAATTGGTCACTTATTTCTGCTCACTTCACTTTACTGCATCAGTTCATATAACTCTTCTTAGATTTCTCTGAGTCCATCCATTTTGTTAGAATGAAGAAAGGATAAGACTGAAAGAAAAAAGGAAGGGCTGGGGACATAACTAGCAATGTGCTTTCAAACAATTCACTTCTTCAGAGAAAAAGAGATTCTCAGAGTCCAGATTCTTTGTTTTTGTTCATTGAATTTTAGTTTATAAGTTATAGTGGTCAATAGAGTTTGAACCACTTTTTCTAATTTTTAAAATAACTTTTATTCCTTTGTTGGGGAAAATCTAGGTACAGAGAAATAAAATAGTGATCACTCAGAATCAGTAAATGAGTTCTGAAAATAATGCTATAAAAACCAAAGCTCAAAAATACCATCTTCTCAATAATCAATAAACATTTATTAGGGAGCTACTATGTATCAGCACTATGCTAAGTTCTGGGGATAATAAGAAAAAGAAAGATGAAGCATTTCAGTTTGCAAAGAACAAAAAATTGGATTGTTTATGAAATTTCAGTTACTTGTAATTTGTTTTTATTTAATAAAGTAGCACCCAAATTGCTCATTTTAATATCTTTCTAAACTTTTTCTTTCTTCTCCCTATTTTTAAATATTTTGCTGACTTTATTTCTTCCTTCTAATTTTTCTTTCTTTTCTTTCCTTCTTTCCTTTTTCTTTCTTTGTCTCTCACTCTACTTTCCTCCCTCTTTCTTTCTTTTCCTCCCTTCTTTGCTTATTTCCTCTTTTCCTTTCTCCCTCCTTCCTTTCCAAGCAGCTTACAATCTAATGGAGGAAAATGATACATAAAAAGAGGTTGAAAGGGGAGGAAGGGGAGCCACAGAAGATCCCTGATAAGTGGACATGATATTCATAGAGTCAAAAGCAGAGATCCTAATGAGAAATGAATTTAGCTGTAAATGTCTGGACCTTCTTAGAGTTCTAGGGAGGAATTCATTGCTCTGCTCTCTAGCTCTCCAGTTAGAAGGGAGAGAGTACCCAAGCTGAATCACTCTCCCAGATAGTGACATTTCAGATGATGAACTTATCATGAGGGAGGCATAAGGTTTGTGGAGTAGAAATCAAACAAAGCAGTTGATGGGAAATCAAGTCTTCTCTGAACACTCCCTAGGAAAGTTAGCTTTTCCCGCTTGCTCAGGAAACAAATTTTCTTTTTCTGTATTATTCTTCATGGATGAAATTGTTTTGTAGTTTTGTTTTGTTTTGTTTTTCTGAGACGAGTGCCTAGCATACAGTAGGTACTTCATATGTGCCTATTATTTGAGTGATTGACTTAGGTATAATCACATTTTCTTTCTTTCTTTCTTTTTATTAATTAAAGCTTTTTATTTACAAAACATATGCATGGGTAATTTTTCAACACTGACCCTTGCAAAGCCTTCTGTTCCAAATTTTCCCCTCCCCAAGATGGCAGGTAGTCCAATACATGTTAAATATGTTCAAATATATTTTAATCCAATATATGTATACATATATACATATTTGTACAGTTATCTTGCTGCACAAGACAAATCAGATCAAGAAGGAAGACTAAAAACTGAGAAAGAAAACAAAATGCAGGACAATAACAACAGAAAGAGTGAGAATCTATGTTGTGATCCATACTCAGTTTCCATGGTTTTCTCTCTGGGTGCATATGGCTCTCTTCATCACTGAACAGTTGAAACTGGTTTGAATCATTTCATTGTTGAAGAGAGCCCCGTCCATCGGAATTGATCATCATATAATCTTGTTGCCGTGTACAACGATCTCCTGGTTCTGCTCATTTCACTCAGCATCAGTTCATGTAAATCTCTCCAGGCCTCTCTGAAATCCTCCTGCTGGTTGTTTCTTACAAAACAATAATATTCCATAACATTCATATACCACAGTTTATTCAGCCAATCTCCAACTGATGGGCTCCACTCAGTTTCCAGTTTCTGGCCACTATAAAGAAGGCTGCCACAAACAGTTTTGCACATGTGGGTCCCTTTCCCTTCTTTAAGATCTCTTTGGGATTTAAGCCCAGTAGAAACACTGCTGGTTCAAAGGGTATGCACAGTTTGATAACTTTTGGAGGTACATTCCCATTTTCTTAGCTCCTGTTATTGATGCCTTGTGTTTTAACGTTGTGGTACTCTCTGGCTATACTTCTTAGCCTAACCTGGGACTTGAACCCTCTCTTATAACAAAGAAACACAATTAAACAAAATCAACTGATACAGTGACCATATCTGCCAAGGTATGAACATTCTACTCCTCATGTAAATCAAAGTTCTCTGGATGGAGGGATATTTTGTTGTCTCATCTCCAGAAACAAGATTACCTTTGTTTAGTGACCTTTCCATTTACTTGATTGTAATCATTGTATATCTTCTCCTGACTCTATTCATTTCCCTGTGCTTCAGTTCGTGCAAATCTTCCCAGGCTTCTCTGGTTGTTCTAATCTTCGTTTTTCTCTCTGTCGAGGAGCATCCCGTTACCTTCATGTACCACAGTTGATAAAATTATTTCCCTATTAATGAGCAGCTAGTTTGTTTCCAGTTTTTGACTTCTACAAAAAAGTGTTGCGCTAAATATTTGTTCAGGAGATTTTCCCCCTGAAAAAGAAAGAATCTTAGAGATTATTTAGTTACACAAATTCCATTTAAATTGACATTTTCACTATCTTTTGACACTTGCTAACTTGAACTTCTGTTTAGTCATGGCCAACTCTTTGTTGACTCCATTTGGGGTTTTCTTAGCAGAGATACTGGAATGGTTTTCCATTTCCTTCTCCAGTTCATTTTATAGATGAGGAAACTGAGGCAAACAGGGTTAAATGATGTGATATATTGGCATCTGCAGCCAGGTTTCCAGGTTTCCAGGTCAGGTACTCTGTCCCCTGCCCCATCTAGTCAACTTGAATAACCCAGCACTAGGTAATCAAATGTAATCCCCTTTCCCAAGCCCTGCTATGTTTGCTTATAGCTCAAAGGATCAGACTTTGCATCTAATTATTTTCTTTTCCTGCTATTTCCAATGTACTAGAGCATTCATCCCATGTAACAAAGATTTTAAAAGAAAAAGGGAGACCAACCAACACATTGACTGTGCCTGATGCTATATGTATTTTCCAAGAAAAGAGGAAGTTCCTTTTTTTCAATTCCATTCTGGGATACACTTTTTCTTTATAATCATCCAGTCATGGTTTCACATGAGAAAAGAGGCCCAGAGTAGAAGTGCTATGCCCCAAATCACACAGTTAATTAGTGGCAAAGCCAGAGCTGGAAGCAGCGTCTTCTCACTCTACTATCCATTGTCCTTTCCTCACTGGCTTCCCAGCATCCCTGGCTAATCTCTGCTTGTCTTCAGCAACCACGCACACTGCCTCTCATACTCCCAGTGTGGTTATTTGATCACTATCATTCCAATACTGTAGGACCCCAAGGCAGTGGAAATAGCAAAAACAGCTGCTCCTTGTGGGGGCCTTTCCTCTCCCCCCTGCCTCAGGCTCCCCTCTTTCCCCACCCAGGAGACTTCCTGGACTATATCTTTTTTCTGTTTTTCTTCTAACAACCAGATGTTACCTCTTACCTTGCTCAGCTCCATGGCAGCTGAGGAGTTGAATTTGCTATAGCACAAGGGATCCCATCCCAAACTGGGTGAATGTATCCACAGATCTTTTTGTTATGAGGTGGGCTGACCCTGGGACCATATCTATATAGTGAATGAGGGAGAGGCTAATAACTATCTGTGGTAAAACATGTAGCACATCAAAGGAGGAATAAACAATGAAGAAATAATCCTTCATCTGAGTCTCACTGTGTGGTAACAGGACATGGTGACTAGTGAGCTGGAAAGGGACCCCCTTCACAGAACTTTCTCTTAATAATAATTCCCATTTTTTATAATGCTTTTCTTAAAGTAATTCTGGAAATCAGGGCATTCTGGGATTATTGTAGGATCATTCACACAGAGTTAGAAGGGCTCAAAGATCATTTAGTCCAGTTCCTTCATCCTGTACATGAGATAGTTAAGGGCCATTGTCTGGGGTCATATTATAACTATCCAAAGTAGGATTTGAACCCTGGTCCTCTGGCTCTAAAACTAGCTCTTTTTATAGGTTTGGTACAGTTATCACCAATGTGTCATCTTTTGCCAATTGAAAGGCCGTCCATCCCGATGGTGAGCAAGCATTAGAGCTCAATCTTGCACTTGGATTTCCTGTCCCCAATCTCAGTAGGTTATTGTCCATTCACACAGCAGAGGGGTTGCAAGGATATGTATACCACATGACTCAGAACCACAGGATTTAGGAATTGGGACCTCAGTTGCATTTAGGGTCAAAGGAGCTCCCCAGGGTTAGTTTCCACTATATCACCTCACATATGATCATCTGATCTCTGCTTAAAGGCCTCCAAGGAGGTTTTAGGCAGTCCTAATTGCTTATTTCCCTATGAGAACAAACCTAAGTGACCTTTAGGTCATCAGGGCCCATTTCCTTCATTTGATAGGAGAGAAGCCTGGGATCTAGAAAGATGAGTGACTTACCAACACCACTGAGGCAGTAAATTGTAGACCTAGCATTGAATCTCAGGTCTCCTGACTCCAATCCACTTCTCCTCTACTACAGAGGTGGTCGAGTTGGATTAGGTTAGATTAAAAAAAACTTGGGTTCTATCATTGGTTTGGCTGTTATCTGGTTATGGGGCTACAGGCCAGTGTTTTTTTCTCAGATCACAAGATTTTAGAGTTGGAAAGCCCTTTGGAGGTCATCTAGTGGAATCCCTTTGGTTTGCAGCTGAGGAAACAGACCCTGGAAGGCAAGGGACTTGAGACTCCTGGCATAGATGGGCAAGAGTTGCTGTCTTTACCAAGGCACCCTGCCCAGAGCCTCGGCTCAGCCTCTTCCAGCTGGAGCCAACCCTATACCAGCCCCTCCTAGGAGGGGCTAGAGGAGGATTTGAATCATTAAATCCTAAATTAACATTTAACCTTTTGTCTCAAAGCATAGAGAGGTCGAGGAGAATGAGGACAGAGAAGAAGACTTTGGATTTGGCAACTGGGATCACTGATAACTTTAGAAAGAGCCATTTTGGTGGATGGTCAGATTAATAAGGGATTCAGTCTTAACCATAAGTTAGCCATGAATTGATTCCGTTTATGGATGTTGTGTCTTTGTGGTACCTCAAAACCGTAAGAGTTTGTTTTAGGAGAAGAAACAATTAAGTGCAGATGGTTTTGTTTTAGAGAGGGAGATTTTTTCACTCTATCTTTCAAAATGTCGAATTGCTAGAAAGGGGGAACAGAGAAAGTGGAGGCCCCTTTGTAGACAGCCTTTCCAGGATTTAGTCACAAAAGGCAGAAGAGTTATAAGACAATTTAGAGGGTGAGGGTCATTTCAGGATGAAGGAAACATGGACATGTTTGTAGGCAGTAGGTAATGAGCCAGGAGACAGGGAGAGATTTGGAAGTAAATGATGGAGTGAGGATGACCTATGGGGCAAACTGTTGGAGACAACCGGAAGAGATGGGATGGCTTGAGTAAGATGAGGGGTGAGCCTTGATTGGTGAGGAGTAAGCCTCTTCATCATGTGAGACAGGGGCCAAGGAGGAGGGAGCAGCTGAAGGCATCGGGTGATAGGAGATGAAGAAGCGGGGAAGAAGAGCGAATGATTTCACAGAAAACAGCTTCCATTTTTTTTTGCAAATATGAGGCAAAGTTCTCAGCTGAAAAGGTGGAAGGAGGACAGTCTTGGGAGGATTGAAAAGGGAAAAAAAAGGTTTGGAAGGATTGCTGTGAGGAGCAAGAGAGGAAGGATAAAGCAGTAGAGAGACCCTTCAATTTTTTTGTCTGGGCCTCTCTGTGCTCAGTCAAATGAAGGAACTGGTTATGGAAAATAATTTGGAATCAGACTAGAAAATTCACTAACTTATCCTTGTCTCTGAGCCTAGTGAATGCAGTAGTGGATATATACTCAATGAAAGCTAAAATCAGAAAGAAAAATGAAAGGAAAGATGGAAGAAAAGAGAGAGAAAAAAGGAAAGAAAGAGAGAAAGGAAGGAAGGAAAGAAGAAAGGAAGGAGAGAGAGGGAGGGAAGGAGGAAAGAAAGGAGGAAGGTAAAAAGGAAGGAAGAAAGAGAGGGAAAAGAGAGAGAAAGGACGGGAAGGAGGGAAAAAAGAAAGGGATAGAGGGAGGGAAGGAGAGGATAGGAAAGAAGAGAGGAAGGTAAAAAGGAAGGAAGAAAAGAAAAGGAAAGAAAAAAGAGGGAGGAGGGAAGGAGGAAGGAAGGAAGAAAAAAGAGAAAGGAATAAAGGGAGAGAGGGAAGGAGGGAGGAAAGAAAGAAAGCAAGAGAGAAAGGAAGGAAGGGAGAAAGGGAAGGAGAGAAGGAAGAGAGGAAAGAAGGGAGAGAAGGAAAGGAAAGAAGAAAAGGAAAGAAAGGAAGACAGGAAAGAAAGGAAGGAGCGAAGGAAGGGAAGGAAAGAAGGGAGGAAGAAAGAAAGGAAAAATAGAAAAAAGAAAGAATAAAGAGAAAAATTAGAAAGAAGTGAAAAAGGAAGAAAAAGAAAATGAGAGAGAGAAAGAAAGGAAAGTGTGTACATTGCAGGTTGTTTCCAGTTCTCAACATTTGCTCTTATGATTCCTTCCTCTTCCCAGGAAGGTAAGAGGTTCTTAATATTTCAAGACTCCATCTCCAAGAAACCATTATCTGTCAAGATGGAGCCCTGAGGCCTGTCTTTGCTCCTTGGGTGTCTGTGAGTTTACAAACCTGTTAACAAACTCTGAGTTTGTGCTCAGTCAATGCTGATGCCCTCTGCCTCTTTAGACTGGCATCTGGAGACAGCCAGGCCCAGTCTCCCCTGTAGTGATGGGCATTCCCAAGAGACCCAGAGCACGGTGTGCCCTAGGCGCCCATTAGCTGTCACATTGTAATCGTCAAGTCGTGGCGAGGTGTCCCGGGTAAGGGGCAGAGGGCTCCATCACTTTCCTTGATGTTGGGCAAGTTTTTTTCATCTCTTTAGGCCTAAGTCCCTTCATCTGTGAAATGGAAATGGTCCTCCCTGCCCTGCTACTCTGATCTCTCCCTCCCCACTCCCCTTCCCAATTCCCTGGGATTTAGGAAGCTCCATGAGGAGGAGGAGGAGGAGTACCATCTCTGCTGTGCTTACATCACTGCACCGTGAGGCAAGGATTGTCTCTATTCTCCTGAGGAAGTCACTGAAAGCTGATACGTTATTGTATTTTGCCCAGTGTTGGAGCTGAAATTCAGAGACTCAGGGCATTTTGGAATGGAAAGGAGCTTGGAAGTCAGAGCCCAATTCCCTCATTTTACTTAATTCTATAGGATCCTGACCCAAAGATAATAAGTGATTTGCCCGGTGTCACATAGCTAGTCAGGGTCTGGGGTAAGATTTGGACTTGTTTTCTTAATTCCAAGGCACCATGGTACCACAATGCCTCTGATTTAAAAACAAAAATAATTGTATTAATCCTTTTTAGTTTTCCATCTAGTATTTCCATCTATTCTGGAAATATCTTCTTTTTTTCCTTCAAAATTCAACCCTCCCTTGGACCAAAGCAAAAAAAAGGGAAGAAAAAAACTGTTTCTTGAACACATCTGATACATGCTTGTACCATTCTGCCCTAGCAGTCTCCTGTTTCCTGGCAGACAGGAAGGATTATGAATTATCACTTCTCCGGGATCATTAATCAATGCTCCTCTCATCCCAATCATGATTTGACAGGGAAGGGAACTTGAGGCTTAAAGGATATACTCAATATCCTCATTTAAAGGAGAGGAAAATGAGGTCCATGAAGGGATAGGGACACCATCCTTTTATTTTTACAGAGAAGTAAATTGAGGTCCATGGAGGAAGAGGGACATCATCCCTTTATTTTTTACAGAGAAAGGAACTGAGGCTCATGGAGGGATAGGAACACAATTCTCTTATTTTTACAGAGAAGTAAATCAAGGTTCATAGAGGGATTGGGACACAATTCCCTTATTTTTTCCCCCCTGGGGCGGGGGTTAAGTGACTTGCCCAGGGTCACACAGCTAGGAAGTGTTAAGTGTCTGAGACCAGATTTGAACTCGGGTCCTCCTGAATTCAAGGCTGGTGCTCTATCCACTGCACCACCTAGCTGCCTCTCCCTTATTTTTTACAGAGAAAAAAACCAAGACCCGTAGAGTCATAAGAGCTTGTAGCCACAGAGATCTGGAATTTGAGAGGCCCCTAGAGACTATTGGTCATATTGGTAATGAGCAGCAGGGCCAGGACTTGGAAGCCAGGACTTCTGCCTCCACTTCTACAGCTATGCTACATCAAGTAAGAACTCCTTAATGGTGAGGGATTGTTCCTCAGTTCTCCCAGGATGCTTCCATACTAAAGCTGGCCGTTAACACTACAGACAGAGATATGCAAACACACATCCACAAGCTAAGTAAATGCAGCTGGAGTTGAGTGTTTGGCTTTATATGCAAGCAGAGGGGAGGCTCAATGACATCCCCACCTTTGTTCCCTTCTCTTCTTCCCTTTTCCATTTTGTAAAGTTTATGGATGCTTTTTGGTTTCCTGGGGTCTCTTTTAGGAAATGTAGGGAAGCCAGGGAGCTGGGCTGATGAAATGGACTTTTCCAGGAGGGGAAGGGATTGGACCAGCTGAGGATGTTCATTTCCAATCTTGTCTTGGAGGTCCTCCCTTTGTTCCACCACCTGGAGAACTTGGGATATGGCCTGTGATAACTCTGGTGGCCGAACCATTCACACATCCCTCCTTCCTTCTCAACTCCTGCTTGTAAACCCATGAGCAGAAGCCAAGCCCGAAAGTTTGAGACCCAAAGAGTGCCCTAGACTTAAGGGGCTGACAAGGAGCTCCCCCATACTAATCTATTCTCAGAGTTAACCTGAGCTAGTTAACCAGACATCTCTTTGTTTTGACCTGCTTTTAACCTGTTTGTTCCCTTTCGTGTAATGTCCGGGTTAGCTTTCTCGAGGATCTCTCTGGAGTCTGAGATCAAGCTCGAGCATATTCTCACTCAAATCTCACTCAAGTCGGCTTATTTCAAGTCCTCTCAGCCCTTTATACACCTTAGTACAATTACATCATTACAGCATACTGAGCATGTGCCAACTGTAGAACTATTACATCATCATGCTAAGTACTAAGTATATGTAAACTAGAGAACCATCATCTCATCAATTCCACTGAATAAATCCCTTGTTGTGAGTATCCTTGTTTCAAGTATACTTCTCCAGACTTCCGGCCCTCTAACTTTTGTTTTTATATTAATCATTTTTAGAGGTCATCCCCACCATGAGCCTCCTTTGTAATCAAGACAAATAGTTAAGCAAGGCCAGGTGGTGTATATATCATGTCATACTCA
The DNA here is from genome assembly GCF_048593235.1 of Sminthopsis crassicaudata. Classification (NCBI taxonomy): domain Eukaryota; kingdom Metazoa; phylum Chordata; class Mammalia; order Dasyuromorphia; family Dasyuridae; genus Sminthopsis; species Sminthopsis crassicaudata. Next base: position 635,144,427 of record NC_133618.1, on the reverse strand, counting down.
TAGGTTCCTACCACAGACATCTTTTTAGAAGAAGGAGGCACTTCTTTGGGGCAGCTGGGTGACAGTGAATAGAACATTGGCCCTGAAACTAGGAGGATCAGAGTCCAAATTTGGCCTCAGACATTAGCTATGTGACAGAAAGCAAGTTACTTAACTCTGTTTACCTCAGTTTCCTCATTGGTAAAATGAGCTGGAGAAGGAAATGGCAAATGACTCCAATTTCTTTGCCGGGAAAATCCAGATGGGGTCACAAAGAGTCGGACATGACTAAAAAACCAACTGAACAAGAAGTTCAAATTAGCCAATGTCAAAAACTAAAGATACCTACAAAAATAAATGACTGAACAAAGATACATTTTGCCTTATCTCTTCTCTCTGGGACTAAGCTCAGCCATAATGTAGACATTTGGCTTCTCTTTAGCATTCTTTGCATTTACATGATTGTACCCAGTGTCTTGCCTTGTCAAGACACAGCTCTTTCCAGAGAGTTATTGGAGTCTCAGAATGTTAGAGAGGGAATGTTGGCCCCACAGAGCAGAAGGGACGTGCCTCCAACAACTTGTCCGGCAGCTTCTTTCCTGATACTCCGTCCCACGAGAAAGGACAGACTTTGTAGGAGTTAGAAGAGATGGCAGGGAGCATCTGGTCCAGCCCTCTCACCTTCCAGAGGAGGACCTGGATGCCCAAGTGATCCCTGCTCCCAGCCACAAAGGCCAGAAGTGGCAGTGATGGGATTCTTAGGGTACGCTCCTCACTCTCCCTTAAGACTTGCAGGGTTCCATCAAGCATTGAATAGCATCCATTCCCCAAGCAGATTCTTAGGGAAGAAAAACAAAACCAGAATTACTTAAGACATCTAAGGAGTGCAGTAGGTAGGGAATCAAGACCTGAATTTGAATTCTGCCTCAGATATTCACTATCTATGTAGTGGTCTGTATAAAATGAAAACCAAGCTAAATATTTGTAAATGTGACCAGGGCAGTGTGGTGTAGTAGAAGAATGGCAGGGTTTACAATCAAAGGGACTGGAGTGCAAATTTTGCCTTTGCTGCTGACTCTCTGAATGATTCTGGCCAAGTCATTTCCTTTCTGGATCTTGAGGGGGACTAGACTAAATGAGCTCAAAAGCCCCCTGTGGCTCCTACTCTGTAACTTTTTGTAATATTTCCCCAGTTTATCAGACGTTTAGGACAAAATTTCTTTATGAAATTTGGCACAAGCTGCCTCATTTCTTCTGGGAGCTGGAAACGGGCAGTTTGGAGAGCTTCTATGCTGCGTTAAGGAATAGGAACTTAACATCCAGGACTGGGAAGATCTTAGAGCTCATTTAGTCCAGACCCTGTTTTTTACTCATGAGGAAGCCGGGGCCCAGAGAGAGCAAGTCATTTATTCAACATCACACAGGAGATATGTCCCTAAGCTTCGAATGTCCCCTTTATTGGAGGAGGACAACAGTTTATGCACATTAGGTGAATAAACTGAAGAGATAGGTTAAAGACCTGCCTGGAGTCATATTATCAGTATCCAGGTGCTGACCTGAATCCATACTTTCAGACTTCAGGATACCAAGGCCCTTTTTACTGCCTGGTACCCTGCCATAAGGTCTTAGGAGCTCGGTTTTTAAAGATCACATTAAGTTCCCTCATTTGACAACTGAGGAAACTGAGGCATAGATAGGTGATTAAACAATGTCATTTGATGAATTAGGGATAAAATTGGCAGAAATTTAACAAAGAATGGGCAAGCAACACTTTGTCCTGTGGTGTTAACTATAATATCTGGAAGTATACTTCCTCACCATCAGGATGTGCATACACTAAAAAAGTTCTTCCCTTCCAAGACTCTTCTTAAGGCTTGTCTTCTCCATGAGGTACTATGGGGGACCTTATCCCCCTCCACACTGTCTCTCTTTGTCTAAGACACACAATATTGCATTCCACATGTCTCTAACATCTACTTTTTTGCTTTTATAATAGCTTTTTATTTTCAAAAAAACATGCAAAGATACTTTTCAACATTCACCCTTGCAAAACCTTGTGTTCCAAAGTTTTCTCCCTACCTTCCCTTCATCCCATCCCCAGACATCAAGTAATCCAATCAATATATGTTAAACATGTGCAGTTCCCTCAAGCCATTCTCCAATTGATAAATGGTCAAAGGATATGAACCATTTTCAGATGAAGAAATTAAAACTATTTCTAGTCATATGAAAAGGTGCCCTAAATCACAATTGATCAGAGAAAAGCAATTTAAGACAATTCTGAGGTACACACCTCTCAGATTGGCTAAGATGACAGGAAAAGCAGTGTCTCTACTGAGCTTATATCCCAAAGAGATCTTAAAGGAGGGAAAGGGATCCACATGTATAAAAATGTTTGTGGCAGCCCTTTTTGTAATGGCAAGAAACTAAAGTAAAAAAAAAATTAAAAAAGAAAAGAAAATGCAAGCAAACAACAATAAAAAGAGTGAAAATGTTATGTTATGTTCCTCACTCAGTTCCCACAGTCCTCTCTCTGGGTGTAGATGGCTCTCTTCATCACAAGATCATTAGCTTAGATCATCTCATTTTTGAAATGAGCCACATCCATCAGAATTGATCATCGTATAGTATTGTTGTTGAAGTATACAACAATCTCCTGATCCTGCTCATTTCACTCAGCATCAGTTCATGTAAGTCTCTCCAGGCCTTTCTGAAATCATCCTGTTGGTCATTTCTTACAGAATAATAATATTCCAAAACATTCATATACCATAACTTATTCAGCCATTCCCCAAATGATGGGCATCCACTCAGTCTAACATCTACTTCTTTGTATCCTGTCAGGAGAAGTGAGTCACGATTCTGGGCTCTGAGTATGGAGGCCTCTTGTCAGGAACTTGGTAGTAAATACATTTCATTTTGATCTGGGCCCCAAACCTCTCACTTACTTTTGACTTCCCCTCCCCCACCTTTCTTTCACTCTCACACCCCAGGAGTCCCCTGGGCCCAGGTCTCAAGGAAGGCCTAGAAAATTAAGCTAAATTAGGGGAAGGTGCTAATTTCTTCCAGGCACAGTTTAGCTGCCCCAGGCTTTGCAGACCATTTTGGCTCATTTTCTACAGCCCTCCTCCCAATGAAGACGAGGAGGGGAGACATGATTCTTTAGCTCCTCTTATGGTCTTAGCTTTGCAAAGGTTGAGGCTGAGGCTCTGAGATGGAAAATATTGTCCAGAGGCACCAAGCTAACCTGTGCTTGCAACCCCAAGGCTGCATCCTCTTCCACTGACTTCTTGCCTTGGGAGTATTGGAGTTTTTAGAACTAGAAGACTCTTGAGAGATGGTGTAATTCAGGGGTTCTCAAACTAAGGCCCGTGGGCCAGATGTGGCTTCTGAGGACATTTATGCAGCCCGCCATGTTATGGCAAATGGGCTGAAGGACGGAGACAGAATGTAAGTTTTTGTTTTTACTATAGTCCGGCCCTCCAACATTCTGAGGGACAGTGAACCCTGTCCCTCAGGGTTTTTAAATAGTTTGAGGACCACTGGTCTAGTTCAACCCTCCCCTATTTCATAGCCTAGAAAACTGAGGCCCTCAAGGTAAAGGGACTTTTTAGGATCACTCAAGTACCTAAAGGCAGGATTCAAATCCAGGTCCCATGGCTCTGTTTTGCACCCTTTATTCTTTACCTTCTTCAGATTACAGCCTCTATGAAAGCTGCCCTCCAGAAGTTACGTGAATTTCTTGTACCTTCCTAGAAACGCAGGATTTAGAGCTGTTTGGCCTGAAAAAGGTTTGCACATCTTAGTGTAGGGCAGGGTGTAGGTGGACCCCTTGGGGGTCTGTGAGAAGATCTCAGGCTTTCTTCAATTTCGATGTGGAAAAAAATACATCTTTATTTGAATAATACGGTTTTCCTTTGTGCTTTTCTACATTTTATTTTTTGCATCTAAAAATAAAATTCTGAGAAAGAGTCCAAAGGGACCCACAGAGGTTAAGAACTTCTGGCCTAGTTGATGGGCTAAGAGTTAGGAAGATGTGTTTGAATCCCATGGCAGACACTTATTTGCTATGTGACATTAAGCAAAGTTCTTTAACCTCTCTGGACCTCAGTTTCTTCAGCTATAAAATGGGGGGGGGTTGGTCATCTCTAGGATCTCTTTCAGTTCTAAATCTGTCCCCATGATCCTTCTGATGGAAATTGGACAGGGGGGAAGCAGATTTAGTTTTTTCCACTTGACCCCAGAGAGGAGAACTAAAAGGAAGGTACAGAGAAACTTAGTGTAAGGAAAAGTCTCGTAAGCTCTCAGAGAGGATGTAGGTTCCTAATCCTTGGGGATTATAAGGTAAAAACTGCACCACCACTCTACAATTTGGGGTCAGGTCGGGTCTGGCCAATGTGGTCCCTGAGATCCCATCTGAGTGATTCTAGAAGGTACCTTGGATATGATCAAATCCAATCATGATTTTACAGATGAGGAAATTGATTCTTCCAACCCTCCCTGGCTAGCCAGTTAGCTAAGCCAGAACTGAGATTTGAACAACCATGTTGTATAATCCTAAATCTAGTGCTTCTTTCCCCTTCCATCCCCCATCAAGCTGCTTCCTTTTTATTCCATCAAAAAAAGAATCAGGAAATTCAACCTTAGGGAGGGATAATATTTTACATTGTGTTATGTTTGTTAGGATTCGCATTTAGAGGCACTATATTAGAACAAGTCATCATCATGTAGGGAGAATCAGCTGCTGCAAGTCGTTGATTGGTTTGTTTGTGTAAGCAAATGGTGTCCCCAGATGGGAGGCCATGAGGCCTGGCTGTAGGTTATCAGTGTCTAATACCTATCAATCAATCAATCGATCGATCAACAAATCTTTAATAAATACCTGCCATGTGCCAGGCACTGCAGGAGGTGTCGGAGATACAAAGGCAGAAAAGCAATAGCCCCCATCCTCAAGAACATCTCATATCAGCCACAGATCCAACAACACTCAACTTTCCTGTTGAAAGGCCTCCATGTTGGAAGAGATTGATTTGTCTAACTTGGGATTTATGGGCAATAAAGTCAGCCCCATTCCCTTCTGTGAGTTTAACCTCTCCAAACAAGCCCCCAAGGGCCTTGAAGTCTTTCTACCCTGCTGTCCAAAGCCCAAGCAGGCTTCTTTTGTTAGAATTGACCCTCCCAATCTTGGGGCCTTGAGGCCTTTCCACCCTGCTGTCCAAAACCCATGCTGGGCTTCTTTTGTTAGAATTGACTTTCTCAATCTTGGCCCAGCAGTGTCCCAATAACTGGAAGGCAGAAGCTCTGAGTTAGTTTTCAGACTCATATAATCTTGCGAGTTAGAATTACAAGTAGTTTTGAAACTGTCCATTTCCAGACTCTTATTTACAAATAGGGAAACTGAGACCCACAAAAGTCAAATGAATAGTTTGGACTCACACTAATAATACGTAGCAGTGGAAATTTGATCTAATATCTTGTGACTTAGAGTGTATGTAACTTTAAGAATGCTTGATTTGGAGCCAGGGAGCTTATATTCACATTTTGATTCTGCTAGGATCTTTGCTTGTGGCTTTGTGTGACTCCAGGAACATCCCTTGCCCTCAGTTTCCTCATCTGTAAAGTGAGGGCCTAGAACTATATGAATCCTTTTGTGTTTGTTTCAAACCTGCAATTTCTTATTGTAAGGCACCTTAAATAAGGAAACTCCTTCCACTGAGGCAGAGCTACATTCAGGCATGGCGGGGCTGAGTTGCCCAGGGTTTTTTCCCCTAATACGTTCGGTTCACTATGTTGGATGCTAGGGATACAAGAGGAAAATGTATCATAGTAGTTAGAGAGCTTATCCTTTTTGGTAATAAAGACCTGCACCCCAGCTCTTTTCTAACCCATCCTGGCAAGGTCACCCTGAGCCAGTGGCTTACTTCTTAGTGCCCCAAGCAAGACAACTCTTGGAAATCTGAAATTGTGGGTTGGTCTGCTTTGGAGGAGAGAATTTTTTCACTGGGAGTTTTTTGTCCTAAGGAAATCACAGTTCTGGTCCAAAATAATGGCAGTGGGTGCTTACATTCCAGCACTTTTATTATGAATTATAAAATATAGACATTTCATTTGCCTGCACGACGTTCCAGAGTATATTAAAGCAAAGACTCAGCAGAAGACGGATGTGTCTCTGGGGTTTCTATCTGCACTCTGGGAAAGAGATGAGAATGAAGTGATGAGATTCTGAGCAGCTTGGATTTGGTGCTTTCTGGGATCTTTCCTCACTCTAATTTCAGTGTTGCTGTACAATGTGAGTGAAAGGAATAGTTTCTTTTTGTCTCTGGATGGATCCCCCAGTAGCTGCCCCTGTGTCCATAAGGGCTTACGAGAGACTTCCTGAGCAGAAATGAAAGCTTGGGTCCTTGGTGCTCTCCACAACCAGGGCTTCAGCTTTTAGGGGCTCCAGCTCCTGAGCTCGCCCCCCGCAATTTTTCCTTTCCCCTCCCCTCCCCCATGGAGCGGATCTCAGCCAGCTGCATAGGGTACACATTTAATGGCAGGAGCAGGCGCTCAGCAGGAGGTGGGACATGTGTTTCTTGGATTCCTTTCGTGGTTACAGCTCTTTCATCTCCGTCCCAGATTTTGATCCTTTCTGCAGTACAGGGTTAAAAATTAAACCAGATTATTTCTATACCTGGCGCAGGGCATCATTCCTGGGCTCGGTTTCATTTGGGCATGGAGCTAGGATTTTTAGTTCTCTGATTTTTTTTTCTTCTTCCTTCCCCATTCCCAAAACTAAAATCAATCAGATTTTATTTTGGAAAAGAGAGAAGAGGGGCTGCAGACGGATCTTCTCAGGAAGGCTACTTAAAGTTCCCATGGTGGGTCCCCTAAATCAGCCAGAAGAGTCTAGAATAGTTCAGTCATCAGGGGATTGAGAGAGTCCCCAGGGAGCTGGCTGTTGTTTCTCAAGGACGATTGATTACCCGAGTCCAGCCTGCCTGCCCCTTAGCCTGGGTTAGTTACCCTTACTGGGTAGAGGGAGGGACTAGAAATAAAGCAGCCATTGTTCTTCCTGTCCTGTTGTCTCTGGGTTCCTCTTAGAACATTGCATTGCTTAAGCAGGAAGGGACCCTAAGACCAGTGACTCCAAGCTCCTCATTTGCCAGATGAAGAAACTGAGACCCATGGAAATTAAATGACTGGCCCAAGATTGCATAGCTCGTAAGTTTCAGAAGCAGCATTTGTCTCTTTTTTATTCAATTTTATTTTATTTTTATTTTTAAAGTCTCTCCCTCTCTCATCTCCCACCCTTAACCATTGAGAAGAAAAAGAAAACTCCATAAAACACTGTAGGGATATGTATGTCATGCAAAACAAATTTCTGTCCAGAAAAAAAAAAGAAAGAAAAGAGGGATGGAAGGAAGAAAAAAGGCAGGCAGGCAGGAAGAAGAGAACCAAAGAAGGAAAGACGGATGGAAAGAAAAAACAAATGAAGAAAGGAAGAAAGGAAAGGAAAAGTGGGAAAAGGAAGGAAGAAAGAAAAGGAAGGAAGGAAGGAAGGAAGGAAGGAAGGAAGGAAGGAAGGAAGGAAGGAAGGAAGGAAGGAAGGAAGGGAGGGAGGGAGGGAGGGAGGGAGGGAGGGAGGGAGGGAGGGAGGGAGGGAAGGAAAAAGGAGGCAGGAAGGAAAGAAGGAAAAAAGTGAATAACAGTGGCTTTAAACTGCTCTCCGAGTCCATCATCCTCTATCTGGAAGCGAGGATCACATTATATCATGAGTGCTTCGGAATGGTGGTGAGTCGTGTTCCTCAGTTACTAAGTCTTTCAAAGTTGTTTATTTTTACAATGTTGCTGTTAAGGTCTAAATTTTTCTCCTGATTCAGCTCCCTTCACTTTGCATCATTCCATACAAGTCTTTCCAGGTTTCTCTGAAACCATCCCCTTCATTTTTTCCAAAACAGTAATGTTCCAACACACTGATACCGTAACTTGCCCAGCCATTCCCCAGTTGATGGGCATCCCCCAGTTTCTAGTTCTTTACCATGGCTATAAATAGTTTTCTATATAAGGGTCCAGGGGCAGCATTTGAACCCAGGTCTTCTTGGTTCCAGGTCCAAGCTTCAGTATTCTAATAACCTAATGGATAGTGCCCTTCACAAACCAGCAGATGGTTTTTGGAGCATTGCTGTGGCACATCTGATGCTGGCGCTGTTCTGATAGGAAGATGAGTGGATTTGAAGTTAGAGGACATGGGTTCAAATCCTCTTTTTAATGCTTATTGCCTATGCAATTGTGATCAACTCGCATTTGCCATAAGCCTCCATTTCCTCGTTTTGATTAAAAAAAAAAAGTGGGGGGCTAGAGAGCTCTGAAGTTCTTTTGAATTTTGGATCTATGTGAACCTTTGATCTGTGAACTAGGGATAACAAGTACTATGGAAAGAGACAAACCGAGAGCAGAAAGGACCTAGTTGGGCTGCCATCTTGGACTGCTGCAGGGAGAGACATGGTCTGGCCACCAGGAATAAGAAGGCAGAGAATCCCTCTGTTCTCCTCTCTGTTTGGATCACTGGGTTCAGTCCTGGATGCCACAGGCTTAGGAAGGACATTAATAAGTGTCCGGAGGAGGCCGCCCACACTGGCCAACAGCTTTGAGTCTTTGCCGGATGAGGATTGTTTGGAGGGACTGAGAAGGGTTGCCTGGAGAAGGATGATTCCTGAGAGCATGGGAGCTGTCAGAGGGACTAGCTGGAGAAGGGGGGGTTCCTATTCTGCCTAGCACTGGAGGGCAGAATGAGGAGCGGCAGGCGGGCATATCAGGCAGGGTAGATGTGCTGGTCCTCAGAAAGGCTCCTGCCTAGGAGAGCTGTCCAGCAGCCGCACAAGGGGCAGCAGTAAGAGGGGGTGGTTCTCCCTCCTGGGAGATTTCGTAGCAAAAGCTGGATGGTCCTTGGGGGATGTTGGGGTAGATCCCCCATTCAAAACTTGCATCCATCACTTGACTGCTTGACTGTGGACCCTAAGACACTTTAAGTGACTAGATTAGGATTAGGCTCATGTGCCCCATGGCTCCTGTCTCAGAATCATGTTTTTTGATACATAAAATGAAATAGAGAAAATTACAAAGGAAACCAATGATAGCACAATGAAGATGAACATTTTTCCCATGTAGGTTCCCAGGGGTTGGGGGGATTGTGGGCCAGGACGGCCTCTCTGGCCCCCTCTACCTCTCAGTCTAGAGAATGGTCTTTCCCGCATCCTATGACCTGTGTGACTTCAGACAAGTCACCTAACTCTGGAATACTAAAACTCAGAGAAGGTTTCCCTGTCTGTAAATCAGAGGCTAGTGTGGGGTGGCCTGATTCTGAGACCTCTTCCAGCTCTAGATATCATGTTTATAGTGTTATATTTATGACAAATCCACATTTCCTGCCATTTGTAAGACATTTCCTATTTTGCCGTTTACTATTTCTTCTTCAAAGAAAAGGCTGTTTCTTATTCTCAGCAGCAAGTGCCTGAAAAATGTTTCTCATCTCTTTGTTTCTCTCAACTTCTCTCTCTAGCTCTCTCTTTTCTTTTTCGTTTTTTACTTCTTTCTAGGCAGTCTTGGAGAGCAAAGCCCGATGGAGAGGGCTGGGTCCTGGTTTGGAGGATTTCCTTGTGTTTATTAATTTTGGACAGCTGGTATAAGGGAGAGATTGGGGGAGGAAGGGAGAAGAATTTGGAACAGAGGTTTTGCAAGAGTGAATGTTGAAAACTATCTGCATGTTATTTTGAAAATAAAGTTATTATTAAAAAAAAAGATTTGGACAGCTGGGGAAAGAATATGAGGCTTAGGAAGTGAGTATGAATCCCCCTGCCTCCACCCACCCCCTCAGTCCTAGGCAGAAAGAGCTGGCAGGACCTGGAAGGCCACCTGGAAGGACTGAAGCTTTCAAAATATAGGCTCTGGTGATCAGAGGGAGAGCTGGCGTTGTGTCTTTCGGGCAGGGATGGCCTGAAATGCCAGTGGCTACACAAGTCCCTTGGAAACGAGTTGGCCAAATTCTGCTGGGGTTTCATTCTGTTAGGTGGAGGGGCCGAGCTTCAAGCCACACTGGCCAATGGTCTGAAGAGGTGGGGGTGGTAGGCCAATGACAAGAGGAACCCAGCTCATAATGGTCCTGGCAGCATTGTGTGGGATTTGTTCCCTTTTACCATTCTGAAGGTTCAGATAAGGGTTTTTGTTTTTTTTGTTGAGGCAATTGGGGTTAAGTGACTTGTCCAGGGTCACACGGTTAGGAAGTATTAAGTGTCTGAGACCAGATTTGAACTCAGGTCCTCCTGACTTCGGGACTAGCACTCTATCCACTGCACCACCTAGCTGCCCTAGATAGAGTTTTGGTTGGTTTTTTTTGTTGTTTATTTGTTTGTTTTTCAGAAGTAAAAGTCAGGGTCTTTGGGTGACTGAAGTGGAGAGGAATGGAAAGCTGAACTTGGATAGAAGGGGAAGGGAAGACAAATCATAAGGACATAGCTGTCGAGTTAAAAGGACCTTAGAGTCCATCTAGTCCTTCCCCCTTCAGGTTACATTTAGGGAAACTGAGACTAAGAAAAATTAAGTGACTTGTAAGTCATTTGTACCAGTCTGGTCTCCTGTCTCTAATTCTTGTCCTCTCTCCATCCTCCTAAGATACCTTTTGTGTTCAGTTAGGGGAAAATTAGGAGCATGAAGAAAGAAAATTAATAATAATTATAATAATAACAATAATAATAATAACAATAACAATAGTAAACATTAGCTGACTTTATATGGTGAAGCAAAATGTTTTCCATTCTCACATAGGAGCATCATGGGAGTCCTGGTAAGTTAAACATTACAGGCTCTGTTACCAGCATTGTCCATATGGGGAAACTGAGACTCAGTTTCCAAATGACGAGCACTGCTCAACAGCTTTCCAAGTGTCAGACGTGAGATCTGGAGGCCCCAGTTTGAGATTGAGCTGTGTGATTCTTGTCGTATCTCCATCGCTCACCCCTCCAAAACCCCGATTCCTCTTCTCTCTTGTACTGTAGCCACTCTTGTGATCCTAGGATGCACTCTCTAAGGACTGGGTTTTCTCCTTGCAATCCTTCTTCCTCATTTTACAGATGGGGAAACTGAGGCTCATTTGAAGATAGTACTTTGTGACCTTTACAAGGGCTATAAAAATGTGAGTTGTTAGTATTATGCGCCCCCTCCCACCTTGCCCCCCACCCCAAAGCTTTGGCTCCCTTTGAATGGAAGCCCCTGGACCACAGGGCCTGTTGGGCTTTCTTTTATTTTATGCCCAGCTGCTTAGCAGAGCTCCTGGCACATAGTGGGTCCTTAATAAATGCTCTAACATTCATTCGCTCTTTAAATGGGGTAAGTGAGAAATCCTCTGTCCTTTGTGGAGGAGAGGGTAGGACATTGCATACATTATTGGATTTGGGTAATGTGCGAGTTAGCTTTGCTGAATTACTATTTTTCCTCTTTGTCCTCTGTTCTTTGTGACGAGGGATCACTCTGGGGAGGAGAGTCCACCCAGGGGCAGACAGGGAGATGTTTGGAAATGGAGGTCATGCAAAAACAAAGGAGAACGGTAAGGATTTTAAAAAGAAAAAGAAATTCTGTGGCAGGAGGGGAAGAGGGAAGATTCCTGGCTGGATGCTGGGGAGAAGAAGAAGAATGGCTGACATTTACATAGTGATTTGGGGTTTCCCAAGCCCCTTCTTGACTACAGCCCCTTGAGATAGGGCAGGAAAAAAAGGGGGGAGTTAGGAGGGACCTGGTGACAAGGGAAAGAAGGGGAAAGGAGGGGGCAGCTCTGCTTTTCTGGTCTGGAGGCCTTCCTCTGGGCTGCAACTTCAGTTCTGGAGGGGGATGGGAAGTGGGTAAACATTTGGTGGGGGCAGGGGAATCCGATGGCTCCAGCAGATGGGCTTGGGGTTTTTGGAGGGCCTCATTAACAACTTGGTGTAAATGTAGGTCTTGCCTTTCTTCTCTGAGGGGGTGACTGTAATCTGAGGAAGCTTTCTGGCTGTCCAGGGTCAGAGGTAATAATAATGGATGGATTAGCTAGAAAGGGGGGGTGCAAGTGACCCACTGGCCTGTATGTATGTGGCTAGCCTTGAGGTGGATGTCAAAGGAAGAGCCATTATTCCTCTCGGCTTAATTATGGGAGGAAGGAAACATCAGCATCCTTTCTGTGTGGAGGAGGGCTTGTAGCACCGAGTCTGAAAATAGTAGGGACTTAATCAATGTTTATGAAATGGAATTGGAGAAGCCTCCCAAAGGCCTGCTCCCTTCTACCTAACCAACATGAGGAGGAGGGGGGCAGCTAAAAGAGAGTCCGAGGGAGCTTAAACTGGGATCCTTGTGGATTGGAGTTTCCTAGCAGCCCACAGAGGCTTTCCCCTCCAACTCCCTTCCCATGAAGCCTGGGCCCCAAAGCTACTTTTTCTCTGCCCCTAAAAAGTTCACATTTTCAAATATTCTGGGATCAGCCCGGGCCCAGTTGAGGGTGTGGGCTACAAGCCCCCAGAGCTGAAGTGAAAGAAATCCTTGAGCCTGAAATAGAAACTGATGCTTTCCAGATTGGGGAGAGAAGCTTTCAGAGGCACAGAAAGGGACCTGAATGGCCCGCTTTGGGAGTGCCAGGGGAGTGCTTCATGCCCGGGAAGCCTCTGTGGGGCTGCCTCGCTTTGATTCCTGGCCAGATCTTTTTACATTTCTATGGGCAGCCCCATAACCACCTCCCCTCCCCATCTCCACCTCCCATTCCCACATACTTTCTTATGGAAAAGGGAACAGTGGGAGCAATTTCGACTGAATTTCTTCTGGTGTTTTGTGCACACACACACACACACACACACACACACACACACACCCCTAATCACTTTTTTTTTTAGTGCAGTCCTAGAAGGTCTTTTTCCCAGAAGACTTTCCTTAACCAGTTTAGATCAAGGAGCATTATACAGTCTTAAAGACCTTAAGACCAAGCTCTTGGGGCACTTAGAGATGAAATTACTTGTCCAGGGTAATCACTTCTCTCTGTGTCAGAAGCCAGACTCCAGGTGGGCTCCACTGCCTTTCATATGATCATCCATTTATTGACATCCATTAAGTCCCTACTACTGTGTTCCAGGTGTATAAGTACACCCACAAATGAAGCGGTACCAGGCCCCAAGTCTGGACAGAGAATGTGAAGGAAAGTGACTCATAAGTCCACGAGGGAGCTGGGAGCCAGGTTGGGAAGGCCTGGAAACACCAAAGAGGTTGTACTTGACCCAGTGGGGTATGGGAAGCCCCTAAAGAAAGGAGCCTTCACTTTGCTAGTGGCTGGCCCCCCGGATTACTGTCTGGACAGCCTCTCCACTAAACTTTCTCAGAATCACGTCTTTTAATGCATCAGATAAGAGAGATCCGATCCCATTAAGCACAGTTATCCAAATAGATTTGATACATATTTTATTTCATATAGTTTAAAATAGATATTTTTAAAATAGATTTTATTAAAACCAATGGCAACTTGAGAACATCTGTAACTAGAATTTATTGATTATCAACAACAAGGTCAATCCAGAATCAACCAACAAGCATTTCTTTAAAGTGCTTATTGTGCAGGGGATCCAAGCACAGAAGCAGAGCCGTGCTCAGGCAGACATGTGCCCTTTGGCCGCTGAAGAGAGAATGTGTCAGAAGCAGCACCGGAATCCAGGTCTGCTGACTCCAAAGCCACTTCTCCCTCAACTAAAACACAGCATCTCTTTTTTTTATTTTATACATTTTAAAAATTATAGATTTTTATATACAAAACATATGCATGGGTAATTTTTCAACACTGACTGTTGCAAAATCTTCTGTTCCAACTTTTCCCCTCTTTCCCCCCATCCCCTCCTTTAGCTGGCAGGGAGTCCCATACATGTTGAATATGTTAAAGTATATGTTAAACACAATATATGGATACATATTTATACAGTTCTCTTGAACACAGAATCTCTTAAATGCTTGCTATATGGAACGGACATCGATCTATGTTGATGGCAGGAGGAAAGGAGGACCTGTGCCAGTGAAATCTCAGAGAGCTCAAGTGTGCAAGTGAGTCTACATTTGGAAGGCCAGAGAGCAAAGCTGTGTCTACCTCCTCTGAGGTTCAGGAGCCCCCCTACTGCTCCAAAGCTTTCAGGCAAGATGCCCTAGGAGGCCTAAAATTGCCAGGGATTTCAAACTAGCTGAGGACTGATTGACAGTAAATTCCTTGGGCAAATGGTGAGAATTGCCCCTTAAATAGAGGAAGAGGTAGCCCTTATTTGACTCTTTAAATCCTGACCTAATCCCTTGTGGATCTTAACAGGGACAGTAATTTATGGACTCCATATGACAGGCTTCCTTTCAGAAAGGGAAGAATGAGAATGGGAACAAGCATTTATTAGGCACCTACTATGTTTCAGGCACTGTGCTAAGAACTTTACAAATATCCTTGCTTCTTTAGGATCTAACAGGTTTCTATTATGAGAGGAATTTCTTAGGAGCTATTTACTATTCTGATTTCCTGACCTTGTAATTTCAGGCTACAGTGACCTTCAGCCGAGTCTATTCATTTTTTAGGAAAAAAATCCAAAAAATTATATTTATAGCAGCTCTTTTGTTGGTGGCTAATATAGCTACCAGTTAAGGGATGTCTGAACAAGTTGTAGTATATGATTGTGGTGGAATACTAATGTGCTTTAAGAAAGGATGAGCAGTGTAATTTCCGAGAACTCTAGAAAGACTTATAGTAACTGATGCATATGATGAACAATTGTATGACTTATCTATATTTTTCAGCAGTATGATGATCCAAGACAATCTCAAAGGATTCATGATGAAAAATGTTAACTTTCTCCTGAGAAATAACTGATGACATTTGAATAAAGATTTAAGTATACTATTAAAAAAAAAGAATATTCATTTTGTGACAGATAAGAATGTGGTAGCATACTTTTAAAAACAATATTTTTGGTACATTTTTTAAAATCATCATTAACATTGGCTAATAATTACTTCACCTCCCAAGGAAGCTCCCCTTGAAGTAAATAAAAACAATCAAACAAAACAAAATGATGAATCAACACAATTTTGAAGCATGTAAGATATCACATCTCTTTAAGAATATTTTGGGGTTAGCCCTGGAATAGAGATGGGTTGTTATATTAATCTGTCAAATTAAATATAAAAATATAAGTATGTATTATGTATATTGTTCAATATAATCTGTTCATCATATTAGTTTTATTTCAGCATTACTTTCCTTTAATTATTGAAATATTATATTCTTGGTTCTATTTTTCTATGCTTTGTATCCATTCTGATGTCTTCTTTCTGAATTCCTCATACTTGTTTCTTACCGTACAATGACATTACATTATTTTCCTGTACCACAGTTTGTTTATCCATTGCTCAGTTGATAGGCACCCACTTTGTTTCCAGTTATGGCTAATCCCCCCAAATACTGCTGTGAATGCTTTCTTTTTTATGAGACCTTTCTTTCTTCCTTTGCCTTTGATCTCCTTGAATTATTTACCCAGTCACAGGATTGCTGGGAGAAAGTTATGAAGAGTCTAATGACTCTTCTTGCCTACTCCCAGAATATTGTATTAATTCACAGCTCTACAGCAATGTGTTATTGTGCCCGGCTTCCCACCTTCTGTCTCTAATTGGCCATTACCACTTTTTGGCCATTTTTGTTAATTAGCTGACTGAGGTGAAACCTCAATGTTATTTTAATTTTCCTCTTCCTTATAAGTCACATGGAACATTTTTCACTTGATTGTTGATGGTGTGCGCTTCTTCTTTTGAAAACTGTCTGCTCCTATCCTTTACCTACTTACTTTTGGCTGTGATTCCTTTTTCACAAGAGATTTTCTGATAAAAGAAAAATAATAGCAGATAAAAATAAAACTTTATTTTTATACTCTTTCCATGACCAGGATTGAGTATTCGTGTTAAAGACAGAAACAGCATCTTGTAAATATTTAGGAAACTTACTGTGAATATTTAGGGAACAATATTTACCCCTTCAGGACTCCACAACAGGATGAAAGCAGCCCCCACAGAGTCTAGTGAATAGTGTAAACCCAGAAAGAAGCACGCAGAGCCTGCCATCCACCCCCCAGGGTAAACCCTGTGCCCACTCTGTGAGTGCGATAGGAGGGGCTAAAGCTCTGCTGCCTTAACTGCCTCTAGAATGGTTACAGGAGACAGGGAATGGTGAGGGTGGTTGTCATAGCACTAAGAATGACTTCTGGGATCATCTGGTCTGGTGTCTTCATTTTTACACGTGAATGAACCGAGGCCATGAAGGAAAACGGACATGTCAGGCTGCACAAGTAACAAGCTTCAAAGCTGGGTTTGAACCTGAGCCATCTCTACCTCACTGTCACATTCCAGCTCAGTCAAATCCATCTGGAGCACTGCATCCAGGGATACTATATTAAATTAGAACTGGAAGGGATGTGAAGAAGACACTCATTATGTTAAGTGCTTTACAAATAATATCTCATTTGAGCTTCCCAATAACCTGGCAGGTAGATGCTGTTACTATCATTTCTGTTTTACAGTTGGGGACATTGAGGCAGACAGAGGAGAAGCAGTTTGTCCAGCTTCACCCAGCTAGTAAATGTCTGAGCCAGATTTGAACTTGAGTCCACTTCACTCCAGGCCCACCACTCTAGTCACTGGGCTACCCAGGGATTACTCTGTCAGTCATTTTACAGATGAGGAGACTGAGACCTAGTGAGGCTAAATGATTCGCCAAGGTCACACGCCAAGGTATGTGTCAGAGCCTGCCACAACCCAGCTTCTGACTTCAGAGTCGGAGGCCTGGACCATACGGCCCATTTAAAGAAAAGCAGCCAACATGGCGAAGATAAAGGAGAGAATCAGCTGAAGGAAGAGGTGATGTTTGATATAGAGAATGCTCATTATTCAGAGACGACCTTGGGGCTGACAAATCCACCTGCCCCCATTTTACAGATGAGGATCCTGAAGTCCAGGAGTGAGATGCGCTGCTTAAAGTAGCGTGGATACTGAATGGTGGAGGTGGGCTTTGAATGGGGTTCCAGCACTGTGGATAAGGAACGGACAATGGCCACTGCTGGCTTTTGTACCTGACTAGAGATTTCTTTTTTTTTTTTTTTTTTTGATAGCAGCCTTTTAAATGAAGTATGTGTATGTGTGCTCTGTGTGTGTGTGTGTGTGTGTGTGTGTGTGTGTCTGTCTGTCTGTGAGTGTGAGTGTGTGTGTGTGGTCCTGCCGCTCTGGGCAGGGGTCTTTCTGGGACCATTTGGGTCATTCTTTTAATTTATGAATTGTTTGCCAAACTCCAGCCGGCCTCCCCAGCCTCCCTGCGCCATGTTTTTTCAGTCCACTGGTTAGTCTCAAAAGTGTCAGTGGGAGCCCAGAGAGATCTTGTCCAACTTTTCTCTCCACCCTGCCCCCTTCCATCATCCAGAAGAGCCAGCTGAGGCCAGAAGAGCAGGGGCTGCAGACAGCAGGTGTGAGGTCTGGGGGGGACACAGAGCCGCCCCAAGGGCAGGCCCTGACCTCCAGGAGCCACTTGTGTTCTGTGGGAAACAACATGTGAATATCCAAGTAGATACAAAATGTACTCAATGGAAATACAAAGTAATCTTAGATCGGTCTAATGCCCTAATCCCACAGATGGGGAAACTGAGGGCCATAGAGAACGAACAGGGCAAGGTCAGTTGGACTTGTTGCTTGCCCTGGACCGTAGACCTCGCTTATCCGAGATAGAGCGGAACCTCTTCAGCTGTCGGGACCTTAGAAAGGTTCCTTCCTCTTGCCTCATTTTTCCCATGGGCGCTTTGACTTGCCCAGGGCCCCCAGCTGGTAACAAGTGGTGTTTGCAGCTCAGACCATTGACTCCAAAGTTTTGCTCGCTGCGCACTGGCTGGCACATCATGAGTATTGAGAATTCTGGGAACACTGGGTGCCAGAGGGGTGGATGTCTCCCGTAGCCCACGGCTGCTCGGGCGGAGTCAGAGATCTTCTGCCCAAGGCCTGATCCCCACCATGGATGTGAGTGTTGGGGGCAGGCTCCCCCCCAGAGCAGCGGAAAGGGAGAATTCCTCCCCAGCCCCTCCTGCTGGGCGCCACCTCTAACCCCAGAGTTCAGGGGTGTGGCTTTTGATTGACTCATGCAGGCCTCTCAGACAGGGGTTATTGTTACAATCTCACAAACTATTTTTAAAAATCCAAAATTCAAACCTTCAGATAGTTAGAAAAAACAATAGGCCAGATTTGGAATTCCGATCCTGGGTCTGCCTCTCACCGCCGTGGGACCCTCGGAATGCTGTTATCTTTTCCAAGGCCTCATCCTCCTGGAAGCTAAGGGGTTTGGTCTCCATGGCCTCTGAGGACCTCCCAGCTCTGCATTTAGGTTGCTAGGTAGGGCCCACTTCATCGATGATCGGTGTCCTTGGGTCACATGGGACACGAGTCCCGAAGCAGCTTTGGAATAAGAAAAGCTAAGCGAGGTCCACTCTGATATTGGAAGCGATCTGGGAGGGATGAGCTCCTTGAAGTACCTAATCCCCATTTAATAAATTTGATGATACTACTTGCTCACAAATTGAATAATAACTCTCCTCTGTTCTTCTCTAAGATTCCCTTCCCTCTAGTCTGCGTATATCTAGCATGTCCTGATTTACATACATATATTTTCATATTTGTTGACATGTATTGATTGACAATAATTGATTTACATATCTATTTACATACATATTAACTCTCCCGTTAGAATGTAAGTTCTTCGAGGGCGGGCCTCTTTTTGCACCCCCATCCTCAGCATGGTGTCTGACACAGTTGTGCAATTTTTTCAGTTACGTCCAACTCTTTGTGATGCCGTTGGGGTTTTCTTGGCGGAGATATTGGAGTGGTTTGCCACTTTTCCAGCTTATTTTACAGATGGGGAAACTGAGGCAAACAGGTGAAATAACTTACCCGGGGTCACACAGCTTGTATGTGTCTGAGGCTGGATTGAACTCATTCCATCCACTGTGTCACCTCGCTGTCTTGTTTGATACAAAATAGGATTCTTAAGCTTTTTTGGCCCTAAGATCTCTTAACTACCCTAAAAATGATTGAGAACCCCAAAGGTTTAGGTGGGTTGTATAAATACAACTTTGTACTGTGATGAAAATAGTTTTGGCCTTGTGGGCATCCTGAAAGGAAAACAAAAAACCACACGGGGAGGTGGTGGTATAGCTAGGTTGTTTAGTGGGTAGAGCACCAGCCCTGAAGTCAGGAGGACCTGAGTTCAAATCTGGCCTCAGACACTTAACACTTCCTAGCTGTGTGACCTTGGGCAAGTCACTTAACCCCAATTGTCTCAGCAAAAAACCAAAACCAAAAAAAAACAAAGCCACAAAGGGATGGTGGACAACAGTTTGAGTTGATTGTAGGCGATGTTTTCCTGCTAACTTTGCTTCTAGCCCAGTGAGGTAGGAATTAGAAAGACTGGGATGTAGCTAATAAGTGCTGGAGCTGAGATATGAACTCCATATCCTGAATCTGAGTTCATGGCTTTTCCCCCGGAGCTCAGGACTGTCTCATTAACCAGAACATCTCATTGACTCCCAAACACTCTTTAGAAATGTGAGCTTCCATTCCTTTTGGACAAGCTCTTATGACAATGCCTGGCACGTGGTAGGCCCTTCATAAATGTTAAAAATACAGGTAATGAGCAGCAGGTATATTTGCCATCAAGCTTCAATTTTGCCTGTGGCTTAGTTGAGAAGTCCCAGCGGGCCCTGGGGCCTGGGGCCAGGTGAGGGTAAGGAATTTGGCCTTCTGACTTCAAGCTCAGCATTCTTTCCTTTGGGCTAAGCTGTCAGTCAAGTACCAAGATAGAACCCTGATAACAGAGAAAGGCAGTGTGGAGTAGCGGATAGTGAGCCAGACTCTTCTGTCAGGAAGACACGGATTCACACGCCACTTCTGATTCATCCTGCTTGTGTGGCCCCCCCAAGCAAGTGACTTACTTTTTTAATTAGAGACACTCTAAGTGGAAGAGCAGGTGCTGACTGAGGTTGAATGAAGGAGTCCAAAAATAATAACAACAGCAGATAATAAGGATAACTTCTCCCTGTATGTGAACTCAGTTACCCCTGGGTTCACTCCAGCCCTCAGGAAACACATTTAAGAAAACATCTACCTGGAAAGAGCAGATGAGATTCCTCTTAGTTATTAACTAAGTCCTCTCTGCCTGGATGGTCTCAGAGGAAAGGGATCTCTCATTAAGAGCTCCGATCTGGTTACTAGAAGGGCAAAGGTACGAAGCCCTCTGAGGCCTGACTGCTGGCCGGACTGTCCTTGGGGTAGGAGATGACAGGAACGTCATAGGGGATGTAGGAATGAATCAGACCATGTTCTCCTATGGCTTCCCCCCCCTCCAAATCTATCTCAAGGTAAAATAAATATCGAAGGGAAAACTAAATCCTAAAAGGGCCAGCTATCAGTGAGTAATGGGGTGGGATGGGCAGGAAGATTTGAGGGTTTTGAAGACTGATGTTTCTTGCAAGCTGTGTGACTTTAGGCAAGTTCCTGCCTCAGATTCCTCCTCTAAAATGTGGAGTTGTATGACCTCTGCTTCCTAATGATCCTGTGACCTCATCACCTAATTCTTCAGGGAGAGCATGAATTAAGCACCTACTGCTGCCCATTCAGTAAACTCCAGCAGCTAGCTCCCTATATTACCTCTAGGATCAATTATAAAAGCCTCTGTTTGGCTCTCAAAGCCTCTAGAACCTGTTCCCTTCTGACTTTCCATCCTCATTGCACTTTAACTCCCTTCCCTGTACCATGGCCATGACCATGACAAATGGTGTATGTGGCTGTCTCCCATTTCTGGAACACTTCCTATCTATGTCTCCTGCCTTTTTGGATCCCGTCAGATTAGGGTTCACATCCCGCCTTCTGTGATCTTAACTCCTTCTGAAAGCATCCCTGATTTATTCTGAATATACACATAGAAGTTGTATACTGAGCCCTATGGAGCTCAGGAATTGAGCTCAATTCCTGAGAGATCAGGGATTACTTGGTTTTTTTTTTTTTGTTTTTTTTTTTTTTTTTTTTTTAGTTTTTGTGTTTTTTTTGTTTGTTTGTTTTTTTACCATTCTTAACATCCCCTGCAATGAGTGCATGGCCCATGGTAAGTGCTTCACTTATGCTTGCCAATCAATCAATCATGGAAAAATTCCCATCAATAACAGGGGCTTGATTGGCATAGATTTCCTGAATATTTTTATTCGAGCCCCTTAAAAAGCTCCTGTCAGAGATTCTTTTTTTCTTTAATCCCCCTCTTGAATGAACCCCATTAACTGTTCAGCAGAAGACTGATCGCTGGGGTGGATGGGGGGGGGAGCTGATTGAATATAAAAGATTGTCTTTTCCCAAACACTTATGACCGTGTTTGATAAACACCTTCAATTTCTGCTCTCTGTTTTCCTGTACACTTATCTGCCCTCTGAGATGAGTGGCTCTTTGACACCCAAACACAGAAAGAAGTCTTCACTACCCGATTTTGTTAAAAGGGAGAGCCGACTGGTGTTAGTGGCTAAACCTTTTTTGTTTGTATTTATATTTCAATTTCACTTGATTTTCTGGGTCTATTGAAGCATATAACAATAACCCTCACTATCTTAAGCCCTGTTGATTTGGGCACCATATCTTATCGCCATCTCTCAATGAGGGGCACATTGTTATAAGATACTCTGCTGGGTTGTGGAGGGGATTTAAATCGAGGATTATTTTTAATGTTTTTGAAAAAAAATGGGTGGACATTCTGTTCTGGATAAAAGTGCTTTTTAAAAATCAAGGAAATGTCTTCAGATTACACAGAACAAACCATCCTTTTGTCTGGTCTTCGAGTGTGTCTGCCGGCCGTTTTGGTCATCAGTAACACACACAGGAGATACCTTTCCCACAGTGCGATTCAATACAGGCCAGCAAAAAGATGGGCTCAGATTTCATGGGCCGGGTAATTAGCTGAGTTTGAGTGGCTCCGTTCAAGTATTTGAAGGTCAATAATGCATGAATTTCTGGCAGGCTGCCTAGCGCAGAGTCAACAAACACTTCTGTATGAGCCGAATTTCTTATAATAAGAGAAAATTCTCTGTGTTATGTGTAAACTCACTCGGGTTAGGAGTTGCCAGGCTGGGCTCCCTATCTGACCCAGGGGCAAGGGTGGATTTGGAGTATGAAGGCAGACATCCCAAAGGGACTTCTTGCTTTCAGAAGGAGGTGTCCGTGTTCCACTCATACATTTGATGATGTACATACAACACCGTGTACCTTAAAATCATTCTGGGTATCCCGAACTAAAACGCTGGGGTTGGGCAAGATACTGGGAAATTCAACATATGGATGATAGGGTGGTGGCCTTGGGAGCCAACTGATCTAGCCTTCTCATTTTACAAAGATGGAAACCAAGGACAATAGAATCCAAATCAGGTCTCTCTTCACTATGTCCAGTTGCCTTCTGCACCTTTTGGGAGAGAGGGGAAGAACAATCATTAAAGTATTATGGGATATATGAATTAATTATCAGCAAAGGTATGTCCATTGAGAAGGAGTAGAAGTGGAGCAGAACTGGGACCCCTCCAAGGAAGAAGGCCTTTAGGGAACTGAGCAGATCTTCAATATGGGGAAGGATGGGATGATGAGCAGGTTTATCATTAGATTCCTTTGGAAATCTGGAGAGCCCTGCTTAGAATCAAGCCTTGTTGCTTATATTCAAAATGGACGAAAGGCTGATGAAAATAAAGATGACATTTTCCCCTGATCCAAGTTCACAGATCCTTTGAAATCTCTCCCTGAATGCCAGGTTAAAATCTTCCATCTTGGAGAGTCGCCAAGAACAGAGGTGTCAAAAAGTGGCTCACCCTCTGTTTAAAATGTAATCGGGAAATATTTATAAAATACGAATACAGTAGAATGTAGATAATGTTAATATGTAGTTTTCTAAATCAATATGCAATTAACAGAGATTTAGTGGCCCTATTTCTGTGGGAACTTGACACCTCTGACTTAGAACACTGAGAGTTAAAGTAGTTTCTCCAGGGTAAAGTGGTCATTATGTTTTAGGGGCAGCATTTGAACTGGTCTTGCTGGAGGGGTCAAACTCAGATTGAAACAGGTCTCTCTAAACTGTACATAAGGCCTCTACAGGCTGCATATTGGCTTAAAAAACTACATGTTGATAAATTTATTTATTATTAATATGTCTACACATTAAAATCTGATTTTGTCTACTGGTTTGGCTGTTTCCTGGAGGATTGTGGGCCGTGCAAATGACTAGTGGGGTGTGGTTTGGGCACCTTAGCTCTACCCCAGGCTCCCTCTCCTTGAGATTCATTTGGTCTAGATGCAGCTCATCCCTTCTGTAGATTTCATATAATAATAAGATGATTTCTACTTTTGGCTTTGACTTTCCTCATTTAGCGGCTTTAACTTTTTTAGTTAATTTGTGTCTATTTTTCTTCATCAGTAAATATTCAATCAATAAACATTTATCAGGCACTCTATTTCAGGCACTGTACTAAAAATAGTCCTCCAGGTATTGTACCTGGAATAAAACAGTAATACTTCTAAGCGGTAGTAATAACTCACTAAGTCTCATCTTCTAAATATATGTTGTATCGGAATATCATTTAAGTATTGATATTGGAATAAAAGACTTCATCACTAGTACACATTGCCCGAAAAGGTTGTGGCCTGTGTCCGAGTGAGAGTAAACATCAACAGATGGACAAGCCGGCTCCCTCAGATCATCAAGAAATCAGAGGAGATGTTTTCTTGTATTCTGGAAATTCAGACAATTCCAAAGAAGGAGAAGCTAGAGGGGGACTTACAAGCTACATTGATGGAAGAAATATCCTCACTGAGAAGATCTCAGTTGGCTAGTGTCACCCTTCAGGCCTGGGCTAATTTGACACTTCTCTCGGTTCCAGGCCCCATCCAGAAATCTGGGAGAATTTCTTAATTGAATAGCCTGGTAAAAAGACACCAATTCAACTAGGAAAAGCAG
Source organism: Sminthopsis crassicaudata (assembly GCF_048593235.1). NCBI lineage: Eukaryota > Metazoa > Chordata > Mammalia > Dasyuromorphia > Dasyuridae > Sminthopsis > Sminthopsis crassicaudata. Next base: position 635,120,378 of record NC_133618.1, on the reverse strand, counting down.
TCCGGATGCCATGCTACCACAGGTTCTGCTACTGGTGTAGCTAATCATATACAATCAGGCAAATTTGAGCTAAAATCCCCATGTAATTCATTCTGTCTTAATAGACCAGAAAAGAACCAAAAATCAAATGACAAAAGCTTTTAATTAGGGCTGAATAGAAAAGTAAATAAGAGAAAATAAAGTCACAGAATCATTTTTTCCTTCCTTCACAATGAGATATGATCTCTCTCAGATCATTTTTTTGGTAGAAAAAGGATCATTTCCTGTATGACTCACTCCCAGGATTTCACTCAAATTGTGTTTCTCAGTAACTTTCATTCTCTATCCCAGAGACATCGGCTCCTCTCTTTCCTTGGCTATTTTTCTGCTAAGTTGTTATTGCTCTCCACTAGAGTTATTATCTGCTTCTTTTTCTTTAAAGGGAATCTTGAGATGATGTATATAAAGTTCTTTGCAAACTTTAAGGCACTCTATAAATCAGGGGGTGGGAACCTTTTTTCTGCCAAGGGCCATTTGGATCGTTGTAACATCATTTGCAGGCCATACAAAACTGTCAACTTATGGAACTCAAGCGGGGGAGGTCGTTACATCTAGCTTTCAGCTCATCATTGCTCGTGGTTGCCGTAGCAAATGATTTTGGGGGCCTTATGTGGTCTGTGGGCCAGACATTCCCCACCCCTGCTATAAGTGCTAGCTGTTATTATTGTTATCTTCATCAATTTTTTATTAGTTATTTTGCCCAGATTTAATTGCTTCCATTCTAAAGATATTGTTACTATACTCCTCCCCTCTATAATCACAGATTTCTCCCAATTCTCAGAGTGCTGTGTACTTCCTGTTTTAATACTATACTAACTTCTTAGTCACATTTATATCCCTAGAGATAATCCATATATATACATATACATACACACACAAATACATATATATAAAGTGCATACACATACATATAAAATGTACACATTAGATTTATGATACACATATACATATACACACATACATATATTTATAGAATATACACAATGCATATATAACATGCACACATGTAAAATATACACACTTATGTACATATTTGATGACAATCACAACTTGAAGCTGTTATGAATTCTTTTTTTTTTTTTTTTTGCTGAGGCAATTGGGGTTAAGTGACTTGCCCAGGGTCACATACTAGGAAGGGCTTAGGTCACATTTGAACTCAGGCCTCCTGGGCTGATGCACTATCCACTTCGCCACCTAGCTGCCCCAGCTGTTATGAATTCTGATGGAAAATTTTTTTGAGAGGCAAGTGGGATTAAGTAACTTGCTCATGGTCTCACAAGTAATGTGTCTGAGTTCCAGGGCTGGTGCGCTAACCAGTGTGCTGCCTAACTGTGCTCCCCCTGCCCAATTTTTAAAAATGCATCATCTCTATTATAGTTTGTCAATATGCCAAAGCCCCTTCTTCACTTGTGGGCTTTTTGTGTAAGCTTTACAACCCCAGATGCCATCTTTTCCAGACAGCCTTTTGTGATCTACAGTGTTGGAAATGAGATTTATCTTTAAATATGTCATTTTTTACTCCTTTTCAGTAAGAATAAGCATTTATTAAGACCTACTATGTGAAAAGCTTTGTTCTAGATACTAGGGATGTAAAGATAAAAAAAGAAAAAAATTCTCGTTTTCTAGGTACTTATATTCTACTAGGTGTATACCACATAAAAACATATAAGGAAATAGAAGATAATTTGAGGAGGGAGTGAATGACCAATAAAGAAGCATTTATGAAGTACCTACTACATGCCAAGCACTGTGGTAAGCAGTGGAGTCTTCAAGTACAAAGAATGAAACAATTCCTATTTGGAGGGGGCTAACATTTTTTCCTCCTCTTCTTCCTTCTTCTCCTCTCTCTTTTCTTCTCTTTCTCTTCTTTTTTCTTCTTCTCTTTGTTCTCTTCTTCCTTCTTTTCTCCTTCTCCTCTTCCTTCTTATTCCCTCTACTTTCTTCTTTTCCTCTACTTCTCTCTCTACTTTCTTTTCTTCCTCCTCCAAATCTTCCTCTTTCTTCTCCTACTTCTCTTCCTGCCTCCATCTTCTCCTTTTCTTCCTCCTCTTCTTCCATTTTCTCTTCCTCATAATCAAGCAAAACAAACATGTCCATGTCCAAAGAATACACGGTCTCAATCTACTATGAGTTCATCAGCTTTCTGTCAGGAGATAGGTAGGAACTGACATTCTAATAGGGGAGACACATGCATAAAAATATCTACCACATCAATATAAAATGAATAAATGCAAGTATATATGATGTAATTAAATACAGGAATGGCACCAGCAGGAATCAGGAAGGTTTCATGCAGAAGATAGTCCTAGATTCTTGTTTTTAGAGGAAGAGAATAATTCTTTGAGGGAAGAGTGAAAAGAGGGGGCATTTAGAGCAGTTAGGTGGCCCAGTGGATAGAGCACCAGCCCTAAAGTCAGAAAGACCTGAGTTCAAATTTGGCCTCAGACACTTCCTAGCTGTGTGACCCTGGGCAAGTCACTTAACCTCAATTGCCTCAGCAGAAAGAAGGAAAGGAAGGAAGGAAGGAAGGAAGGAAGGAAGGAAGGAAGGAAGGAAGGAAGGAAGGAAGGAAGGAAGGAAGGAAGGAAGGAAGGAAGGAAGGAAGGAAAGAAGAGAGAGAAAAGAAGGTATATTCTAGGCATGTGTCACAGCCAGTGCAAAGGTGAGGAGGTGGGAATTTCATGTGTGAGACATGAGAGATATGAGCGATAGCAGATGAGAGAGAAGAGAGAAATCATAATTTTTTTTATTTTTTTTATTTTTTTAAATTCATTTTTCCAAATTTTCCCCTCCCTCCCTCCACTCCCTCCCCCCCGATGACAGGCAATCCCATACATTTTACATGTGTTACAATATAGTCTAGGTACAATACATGTGTGTAAATACCATTTTCTTGTTGCACAATAAACATTAGATTCCGAAGGTATAAGTAACCTGGGTAGATAGACAGTAGTGCTGATATTTTACATTCGCTTCCCAGTGTTTCTTCTCTGGGTGTAGTTGTTTCTGTCCATCATTGATCAACTGGAAGTGAGTTGGCTTTTCTTTATGTTGAAGATTTCCACTTCCATCAGAATACATCCTCATACAGTATTGTTGTTGAAGTGTACAGTGATCGTCTGGTTCTGCTCATTAGAGGGAAATCATAATTTAAAAAAACAACTCATTTTTCCTCTGTAAAATAAGAGACAAAGTTCTCAGCTGGGAAGGGGAGCCATAGACAGATGAAACAGCCTGGAAGAGCCATGTCTCATGTGAGACATGACCGGATGGCAGAGCACTGTCCAATGACAGTGGAAAGGTAGGTTGGGAGCAGGTTATATAGGGCTTTAAAACTAAACAAGGTAAACTAAGTCAGGTTGGGACATGCCAAGCTCAGGAATTTATTTTTGATCTTCGTGCCCACAGGAAGCAGTCTTCCTCGCCTCCTAAATAGACTTGCCGAGTACTCCAACAACTTAGAACCCTCAGGGCTGGGATTTATACTTCTGCTGAACTGAGTTCCATGAAAACAGGAACTCCGCCTTATCTAGCTCTGTATCTCCCCTGGTATACTGTAGATGTTTAATTAAAGTTCATTGAATCAAATAATTAACTTCCTTTGAAGCATTCTCCTAGCGGGTAGCACCTCTTTCCCACAATTCCTCAAAGTGCAGGTGATACTTGACCAAGGTTCTGTCTCTTGCCCCTTTCTCCCATGCCCTGCCTTAAACATTTCTGATAGTTTTTTTTTTTTTTTTTCCCTTCCTGTGGCAATGAAGGACCTCTCCAGGGCCTCATTACAAGCATGTGACTCAATTACTCAGCCAGGCGACAAAGCCAAGGGGCTTTGGTCATAATGTATTTTAATACGTACTTTGTTTTCTTCACAAAAAATTGGGGTTGGGTGGAATGCCAAAAAAAGCCAACTTAATGCCAAGTTAATTGAAATGCCCCGGGCGGCCTCGCCAAAATGATTCTTGGGTCATTTAGAAATGGTTATTATGGATTTATTTGTTTTTCTCGGGCAGAGTAGCCTGGAATTAAACATAACCAAGGCAACAAGGAGGCAATTAGGTGGCACGGTGGGGAGAATGCCAGGCTTGGAGTCAAGAAGGCTCATCCTCCTGCGTTCGCATATGGCCTCAAACGCTTGCGGTGCCATCCTAGGCAGGTCACTTTTTGGCCTCAGTTTCCTTATATGTTACATGAGCACACCCCAAAATGGGGTCACAAAGAGTCAGACGTGAGTGATCGACAAAGGAAACAAAACCCCAAACCCTCTTCCTGGGGGGGTACTGGGTGCGGCCCCCACTGTGAACCTCAGCCGCTCTCTTTTCCTAGTTGAGCATCTCTTCGTGGAGAGATACCCTGGTTAGTGGAAAGTGTTTTACAGTCGAGAGGCCTGAGTTCAGATGCTGACTGTCAGTAGGGCAATCTCACCCTCCCTCCTTCATCGGCTCACTCTCCAGCTCGGAACAGTGGCTCTTCCAGACAGTCTCATCCATCTGTGGCTCCCCTTCCCAGCTGAGAACTTTGTCTCATTTTACAGGGAAAAAATGAGTTGTTTTTAAATTATGATTTCCCTCTTCTCCCTCGTCTGCTATTGCTTATACACTTCCTTTACCCCTGCCTCCTGTGGAGAGACTACTGCATGGCAGCCCGTCTCCTCCAAGGGATGCTCACTCTGGCGGTCCCAGGCTGTCACTTCTTTTCAATCTCCCCCTTTCTGCCGGCTGCCTACAGTCAGACCCAACCTGTCTCTGTCTGTCTGTCTCTGTCTGTCTCTCTCTGTCTGTCTGTCTCTCTCTCTTCCTACCTCTCAGATGGCTCTTTCTCAGTCTGCTCTGATGGATTCTCAACCAGACCACACTCTCTAACTGTGCATGTCCCTCAAGGGTCTGTCCTGGCCCACGTCCTCTTCTCCATCTCTATTACTTCACTTGGTAATCTCATCATCTCCTGTAGGTTCGATCACCATCCCTATGCTGACTATCCCTCTCCTGCCCCCCCCCCTCTATTTCCCATCTCCCTTCAGACATCTCAAACTTAATTTGTCCAAAGTGGAGCTCTCCCCCTTGTCTCTTCATATGCAGCTGCCAAGGCCTTGGACGCCATCTCTCAAATACGCCGACATTTAAGGGACGGACCCTCCTGCCGTCATGCACTAGCTGCTGGTGGGTCGCCCGCCTCAAGTCCCTCCCCACCTAACTCTGTTCAGCCACAAAGTGATTCTCCTGAAGCTCGGATCCCGCCGTGCATCTCCCCACCTCCAACCCAGCAAGCTGCAGTGGCTTCCTCCAGAGCAAATGCACTATGCTGTGTCTGGCAATCAAGGCCTGTCACTGCCTAGCCCCTTGTCCCTTCTTACTTGTCCTCCTCTGCCTTACACGTACTATGTTCCTGTGACACGGCCTCCTGGCTGTTCACAAGACGCTCCATCTCTTGATTCCAGGAGTTTTCTCTGGCTCTTCCCCATGCTTGGAGTGCTCCCATCTCCACCTCCCAGCTAAGGATTTAATCCTATCTAAAAATCACATCTTCCATGGGAAGCCATTCTTAATCCTTTTTAATTCAAGTACCTTAGAAACTCTCTAGAGATGCAACATGATCCTTTTTGGAGGCCTTCTCTAGTACTTTCTACTAAAAGAAAAACCTCAGGAAAAATGTATGTGCTGTGTAGTTCACTAATTCATCTGGAAATTAATATTCTTTAAGGTTCTAAATATAGAATGACACAATCTAAAAAAGCTATCATTTCATAAAATTCTCCCAAGTTGTCACTTGTCTTGATGCTTACAGAGGCCTTCCCCAAACTCAAAACAATTATTTTTTTTAAAAGGAGGAGAAAATCAAATTCTCATTTCAAAGGGAAATCTTGGTCCCTCTGAGTTCCTAGAACATTTAGGGTTCCCTCCACAGGTTTTAAGGACTTGGGACCAACTCTAAGTGATCTCTTCACTCTTTGGTGAAAAATGAAATGATCCTGAATCCTTCCACGGTTTCTTTTAGCATATAAACCAGTCCAACAGAAGGTTTTGACAAAACTTAATCCAGTTTTCTCTTTCCATATAAGGCATTCATGTATCCCTTTGCGGATAAGACCGAAGGGTCAGACAAAGATTCCTTTGGGTCCCTTTACTATAAATAAGTCATTTGAAATTTCCCCTGCCAGTTTGTTAGGACAATCTACATGAAGTTCCTCTCACTAGGACAGGCAGATTTAACTTAAAACACTTTAGAAGAGCCCCAAAGGATGTGGGACTCCCAGGAAGGAAGTGCTTGGGGTTAATTCTTCAGGATTTGCAAACCAACCTTATCTTCTAGACCTGTAAGGCAATGATCTCAGACCAGCTGTCTGGCTTCCATTTGCAATTAGGGCAAGCAAGTCTGTGTTTAAAAGAAAAAAATAATAATAAACATTTATGAGCCATCACAGTGTGCTTTAGGCAAATGTTTGGCACTAATATTTTAAGGATATGAAATCCATGCTGCTTATATGACCTTTCAAACTTGTAAAAGATTCAGGAACAGAACAGATCTTAGTACTTAAGCATTCAAACAAGGAAAGGTTATCTCAGAAGACCTTGTCTAACTTTGAAAGAAAACAGGCCAGAAAATCAACTGTCTACACGGCCTGCATTAAAACAAATGGGGCACGGGGGAAATGCTAACTTTTCTCCAATAGAGCCAAAAACACGAGAGTCCTGGATTGAGAACCTCTCCAGTAGATATTTGCAACTGAGAACTTGAAAATTATCCTAAATGAAGCCCCAGAGTAGATGTAGTACTAACATGGAGATATTGGTATTTAAAGTGCCTGCTTCAAAGGGAAAGGAAGGTAAATCCTTTGCTTGCGTGACCCTCTCTGCCAACGGGAGTTACTCTTTCGTGTCCTTCCCTCTTGGCTCAGGGGCAGTGGAGGGGATTCTCTTGGTCCAACTGGTTGTTAGAACTCTCTGCTCTATTTCAACATTGAGGTGCCAGACCAGAGATGTGCTGTTATTAAATCTTATCTCCTTTTTCTACAATTTCTGGCCTGTGCAGGCCCACAGACCCAAGAGAGGTAGGATCTTATGTCACTTTGGAATAATAAGCCCCACTTGGAATGGAAGATGCTAAATTACACAGGAGTGAAGTGTGTGGTGTGGTACCAGCTCTATTTTCAGAGGCAATGACTAAAGCATCACTTTAACTCTCCCATCATTCCTCCTTCTCAGTGTTAAGGGGCTTAAATGGCCTCCAAAGTTCTGAGCAGTCATGAGATTCAGTGATTTGCTAATGAGACCCTGACTAAGCCAGACGCTGAGATGGCAATAGCTGACATAAAAATAATAGCTAACATTTACGTATTTATTGAGGTTTATGACGTGTTTACGGATAGTAATCTCATTTTATCTTCACAACAATCTGAGAGAGATGGTACTTTTATTATCTCCATTTTGCAGATGTGGAAACTGAGGCTAAGGAAATTTAAGCACCTTGCCCTAGACTAAGTAAGTGTCTGAGGCAGGAGCTGAATTGTTTCTTCCCTCTAGCATCCTATACCCTGAGTCACCTAACTCCCCTTTGTTGCCCAAGGTGAGGCTGTATGACATTGTCTGTCAGGGACTAAACTGGGAGTTCTCTTTCAGCTTTGAATCTGTGATCCCATAATCCTTTAAAGCAAGGCTGTAATTTCCCCATCCTAATTATTAAGGCTGTGTCTTTATTTAGTTTCTGAAACATACAGTGACCAAGAAGCCTGTCTATCACTCCTCTCAAATCAGTGCATAGGGAAGGTTAGCAATTATCCCTTATCCCATGTCAGGAAATAACATCCATCCCAACAAAGGGAGAAATAGCTATATTAAGTGCTTACTAGTTCAAGATCAGCAAGCATTTATTAAACACTTACTTTATGCCAGATATGGTGCTAAGTGCTGGCAATATAAATGCTAAGAGAAAGAAAAATGCTCTCTCTCCTCAAGGTGATTACATTCTAAAATGGGAAAAGAGCATGTAACAGAAACCTGAAATGAGGGTGAAGAATGAGGGGACATAGGGCTGACCTGGAGGTTCGGGGGGGGGGGGATATGATCATGGAACTGAGAATGCTTCAAATAGACTGGAGTGAACTCCGGGATGAAGAGATTTCTCAGGCAGGGGAATGGACTTGGATGAATGTGCCAGGGATTGAGAGAAACACTTAGGGACACAGTCTGTCCCTGCTTCCCTTCTGATGGAGAAAAGCAGCCCACCATGGGAAGCTAAAAAGCAGAGGGAGAAAGGGCCGGTTAGCAGGAAGAGAAGGATTCTATGAGGTTGGGATACAATGTGGGAGGGATCCTTCCTAAAATGATAGCTGAGTGGCGAGTCACCAGAGAAGAAGACCTTTGGGGCAGACCCCAAAGCCTCTGACTTTTTCAAAACCTTTCCCAATACATCATTTCATTGAGCCTCCCAGCAAGCCTATGTTTGAGGTTCTGCAGGTATTCCACTCCATTTTACTAAGTCCCAGAGAGGTCGTATGATTTGCCTTTGTCCGCCATCTGTAGCCACCAAATCTTCCCAACTTCCCCGCTGCTGGAAAGCATTAGTTTGGTTCCCTGTGATTCCACAAAAGAAAAAAATGACGTGTTTGCTGAGAACTACTTGCCGTCTTGACTGGACCGTCCGGACATTTCATAGTATGGATTTTCAAACTTTGTGGTTTTTTTCTCCATAGGGGATGTTTCTCCAGTACAGATGAATCCAATTACTCAGTCCCAGTTTATACCTCTGGCTGAGGTCCTTTGCTGTGCGATAGCGGACATGAACGCAGCTCATGTTGTGGTGACCCAGGAGTCCCTGATGGATCAGCTGGTGAAACACTATCCAGGTATTTTGGAAGCCTCCCTCCTTTGTGAAAGATGAATGAGGCGCTGTGGGTGGCTGGTTGGTAACACTATTCCAGGATGTCTTAACAAAACTCTTAGAGATCAGAGGCCATGGGCCAGAGAATTTTAACCATGGCAAATTATCGAGTTTTTGCCATGACGCTTCATCCTTGCTCATTGTAATCATTGAAATAATTGTTGTAATAATAGTCAATTGACATCTATTTGTAGAGTGTTTTGAATTGATTTATTTATTTAAATTAATATATTTATTTGAATTATTTATTTAAATTAAGTGATTGTCATGGTAACATCTGTACCTACACAGGATAATCCACTGGAAAGATAACGGGTTCTAGAATAAAGAAACCTGGGTTCAGATACTACCTTTGCCATTTACTGCCTAGTTTATGTCAAGTTGGTCATTTAAGCTTCTGGGACCTCAGTTTTCTCATCTCTAAAATGAGGGAATTTAGAAGTATAGGGGTATCATTCTAGAGCTGTAGTCTCAAAGGCCTTTTAGTCCAAAGGTAGAAAGGTCTGCCTCAGGAAGTGATGGGTTTCCCTTCATTGGAGGTTGGTAAGCCCAGGATGGATGACCACTCATCAGGTACACTATAATGGACATTATTTTATAGATGGAATGGGCAAAATGGCACTCACACTTTCCAGAACTGTAAGCGTATGCTCTTGTTTTCCAGGAAAAAAATATCATTTTAAATAACAATTTTGATAATTTCTCAACTTGAAAAGCCAATCAATTAGTCAATAGACAGTTTTTAAGTGTTTAATATATCCTGAAGTTGATGCTTCTTAGCACATTGCCCAGCATATATCAATATTTAAACAAGCATGTTAAATGATTGATATAAAGACCAAAATGAAGCCATTCCTGTCTTCAAGAAAATGATATTTAGTTATATTTAATCAAATGATATTTAGAATTGGAGCTGGATAAGACTTTTAGGACCATCTAATCCAATCTCTTTGGGTTTTTTCCCCACCGTTTTTTATTTCTGACCTTAATATGCACTAAATAAAATGTTTAAGCAGTGAAGATTATACCTGGAACTCTGTGTCTATTGTGAACATCTTGCTTTAATTTTAAAGTATACAATAAATTCAACCAGTGACTTTCAAAGCTTGATTCCTTCTAGTCTCTTTTCATTTTTGTAGGGAGGGAACCTCTAATTCTTCCCTCCCTCTCTCTCTTGAAAAAATGAAAATAAAACCCTTGTAACCCATTGACATAGTCAAGGAAAACAGACTTCCACCCCCGCCATATCCAAAAGTGTGTGAACCCTTCTTGAATCAGTCACCTCTGTTAGGAGGTGAGTCAAATGCGTCATCATTGGTCCTTTGGTGTTGGCCCCTGTGCTGATGAGAGTTCTTAAGTCTTCCAAAGTTGTTTGTCTTTATGATGTTTTTTATTACAACATAAAATCATCTCCTCGTTCTGCTCACTTTGCTCTGCATCAGTTCATACAAATCTTCTTAGATTTCTCTGAAGTCATTCCCTTTGTTTTTCCTTACAGAATAATGATATTCCATCACGTCCCTATGTCATGATTTGCTCAGGTGCTACCTGGGAGATGGCATCCCCTTATTTTCCAGTTGCTTGCCACCACAGATAAATGCATCCTTTCATTCTTTCTTTAATCTTTTTTAAGGGGTATAAACCTAGTAGTAGCATTGAGGGGTCAAAGAGTTGTGACTTTGGGGAAGCACAAAAGCACTCCTTTTACAGGAGAGGAAACTGAGACTCGAAGCAGGGAAGGGATTGAGCCCAGGTAGTAAATGACAAAGGCGAATCTTCTGACCACAGATCACCATCATCTTTCTGCTATGTTGTATTGTTGTTCAGTCACACGTGATTCTCTGTGAATCCATTTGAGGTTTTCTTGGCAAAGGTATTGGAGTAAATTTGCCATTTCCTTCTCCAGCTCATATTACAGATAAGGAAACTGAGGCAACCAGAGTGAAGTGACTTGGCCATGAAAAGGAGTCTTATAGACGCCAAGCCCAGTCCAAGCCCTATCCATTGCACCTCTTCCCTGCCTTAAATCAGCTTCAGACATGTAATCTTTGACTGAAGTGTAATTTTTGAATTTTTTTTTCCCTGAGGCTGGTGTTAAGTGACTTTCCCAGGGTCACACAGCCAGGAAGAGTTAAGTGTCTGAGACCAGATTTGAACTCCAGTCCTCCTGAGTTCAGGGCTGCGCTCTATCCACTGCACCATCTAGCTGCCCCTGAAGTATAATTTTTGAATAACAGTTGGGTTTATTATAATCTTAGCAATTGGTAACAAAGAAAAACCACAAACAAATCAAATTCAAATGCACAGTAAGGGGCAGCCGCTTAGGTAATATCCTTAATAAGGTGAATAAATAAACAATAGACAAGCCATTATTTAATTTTGTTTTGTGTCTCCATCTAAGCCCCTCTGAAACACGGCAGCTTCTAGTTTTTCTTTTTTAAATTATGTAGTTAGAGAGATCATTATTGATCACAAAATAGAAGATTTTGATTACATCAAACTAAAAAGTTTCTGTACAAATAATACTAATGCAAACAAGATTAGAAGGGAAGTAACAAATTGGGAAAATATTTTTAAAAACAAAGGTTCTGACAAAGGTCTCATTTCCAAAATATATAGAGAACTGACCCAAATTTATAAGAAACCGAACCATTCTCCAATTGATAAATGGTCAAAGGATATGAACAGACAATTCTCAGAGGAAGAAATTGAAACTATATCCACTCACATGAAAAAGTGTTCCAAATCACTACTGATCAGAGAAATGCAAATTAAGACCACTCTGAGATACCACTACACACCTGTCAGATTGGCTAAGATGACAGGAACAAATAATGACAAATGTTGGAGGGGATGTGGGAAAACTGGGACACTAATACATTGCTGGTGGAGTTGTGAAAGAATCCAGCCATTCTGGAGAGCAATCTGGAATTATGCCCAAAAAGTTATCAAACTGTGCATACCCTTTGACCCAGCAGCGCTACTACTGGGATTATATCCCAAAGAAATACTAAAGAGCGGAAAGAGACATATATGTGCCAAAATGTTTGTGGCAGCTCTTTTTGTTGTAGCTAGAAACTGGGGGATGAATGGATGTCCATCAGTTGGAGAATGGTTGGGTAAATTGTGGTATATGAAGGTTATGGAATATTATTGCTCGGTAAGAAATGACCAGCAGGAGGAATATAGAGAGGCCTGGAGAGACTTAAATCAACTGATGCTGAGTGAAATGAGCAGAACCAGAAGATCACTGTACACTTCAACAACAATACTGTATGAGGATGTATTCTGATGGAAGTGGAAATCTTCAACATAAAGAAGATCCAACTCACTTCCAGTTGATCAATGATGGACAGAGGTAGCTGCACCCAGAGAAGAAACACTGGGAGGGGAATGAAAATTGTTAGCACTAATATCTGTCTGCCCAGGTTGCATGTACCTTCGGATTCTAATGTTTATTGTGCAACAAGAAAGTGATATTCGCACACATGTATTGTACCTAGACTATATTGTAACACATGTAAAATGTATGGTATTGCCTGTCGTCGGGGGGAGGGAATAAAGGGAGGGGGGGTAAATTGGAAAAATGAATACAAGGGATAATATTATAAAATATATATATATATATATATAATAAAAAAAAAATAAAAAAAAAAAAAATTATGTAGTTAGTCACTGAATTTATTAGTCTACTTCCAGCAAACTCCCTTTGCATCGCTCTATATTTCCTTATATGATTCACGTATTTATTGTTTTCTCCTATGATATTCTATTGGTTATTTCATATTTGATATTCTGATGATTAATTCATATCTTGAATATTTTCATTTTTTAAGGCTGGCTCTCCTATCTCACCCAGGCTAGAAGTGCACTGATCACCCATGGGCCTGATCCTATTCTTGAATGAATCTGCTCCATTTCTAATAGGGCATGGTGTGCCCCTCACTAGGTAGTCTGGTGACCTCCCACCCTTGGACTCACTGTATTGATTAGTTCATTGCAGCTCAGAACAATGCAGCTAAAGGGATCCCCTGGACTCCCCTCCTCCGGGAGAGGGGATTACATGCTTGAGCCATTATACTCCTCTCTGTTATTTCATTCAGCCATTCTCCAATGCTCAAACTTACAGGTCATCAGAATACTAAATATCTATTTTAGTGCCCAAGACAGGCAGTACAAAATGCTCCCTCAAATTAACTTTGCAATTTATGATGTGAAAACGATCCAGTTTAGTAAAGTATAGTTGAACTGGAGCAGAGGCTCTGGAAAACTAGTTTCATGGTGGGAGGGACATCAAAATACCCCTTATACGGTGAGAGAGAGTCCAGACATGGGCAGCCTTCTGGGAGGAAAAGGGAGGGAGAGACCTCAACAGCAGTCCTGTGCAGAAAGCCAGGAAAACTGCCCAGAACCACAAGGATAATGGAAGATCGAAGAAGGAGAGGGCTGGGCTGGTGAGGTAACTTACTTTGTGGTATTTTAACTTCTGCTCCAGCCAAGCATTAAGCTCAATTGTTTCCAGGCTTCCAGAAGAATATAATTGCTATCAGAATGAAAAATGGCAAATTTTAAAATTCTGTGCTCAGATAATTGTACAAATATATATGCATATGTTGGATTTAACATATATTTCTACCTTCTTTAACATATATTGGATTACTTGCCATCTAGGGGAAGAGATGGGGGAAGGGGAAAATTGGAACCCAAAGTTTTGCAAGGGTTAATGTTGAAGCATTATCCATGCATATATTTTGAAAATAAAAAGCTTTAATAAAAAAAAATTCTAATCTCGTCTCAGACACTTAACATTTCCTGGCTGTGTGACCCTGGAAAAGTCACTTAACCCCAGTTGCCTCAGCAAATAATAAACAAATAAGTAAATTAAATAATTCTATGCTCTTTGAAAATAATGTTTAAATGAAGAATATGTTGTCCATATACACAAATACCAGGAAATTGCTCTGGGGCAGTGGGAAAGAAAAGCTCCCTCATGTTGGGGGAGGGAATAACTTTTAAAAAAAAGACTTGAGTGGTTAAGTTCACTTGGTGCCATTAAGGATTAAATCTATCAATTTTACCATGTCATTGCTGTTACATCTGAAATAAACTTAAAGGATGTTTTGTTCTGGTTGAGCCCTGTGATGTCCGGTAAACTAAACTAAAAATCTTCCACTACTGTGAAGTTCCTAGGTATATCAGGGTTCTATAACCAATTTCCCGACTTTCTTGTTCCTTTCAAATTTCAACTAGAAAAACTAATCTTCATTTTAAACGAACCAGTTTTGATTGTGAATTCCTAAATCAGATTTATTACAGTATTTAGATGTACGTACATATGTAAAATTGAAAACTGGGTAGGGAGCGTACATATAATATGGAAATGTTATCTAGAACATCTTGTTTAGATAAACGTTTATTAAACATTCGACATATGCAAAAGAAAGAAAAAGAAAATAATGTCTACATTTTTTGCCTCCTAAATTGTGGTGTCCTGAGGCAACCGCTGGCCGGGGTGTTTACGATTGCATACTGTCACCAGGAGAGCTTGTTGCTATTAGTGTTTGGCCCTTTGCACAAAAAGGGAAGGAATTCATCTCATTGAGATCACGATCGAGGTCATTTCTGAGTTAGCGATTTTATGCATTAATTTTTTACAAATGGAAGTAAATCTCTGGCTTCTATTTCTTTGTTGTAGGGATAGCCACTCCCTCACAAGACATCCTCTATACCACGCTGGGAAATTTGATTAAAGAAAGGAAGATCTACCACACGGGAGAGGGATACTTCATTGTCACCCCCCAGACTTATTTCATCACAAACGCGAGCCAGCCGAAGAAGAGAGGGCCGCTGGAGGATACCCACAGTTACCCACTGCCAGCTTCCGTCACTTACCTTGTCAGTATGGACAGCCAGGCCGACTTAACCAAAGAAAACGCCTCCCACTGCAAGTCCTGCCGCTGCTTCCCAGAGCCGTGTCCCGCAGAGGGGCGAGGAGTTTCGCGAGGCGGGGGCGGGAAGAGGCCCAAGAACTTGGCCAGCTCAACGCTGGAGGAGGGCCGCCTTTGTGAGCGGTCCGGCAAGGACAAAGAAAAGAGCAAGAAGTTCGGTCTCCACCTGCTCTGGCGCCAGATGTCCAGGAAAGACCGGCCCAAGAAGGACCACAGGAGCTTCTCGGCCCAATTCCCTCCCGAAGAGTGGCCTGTCCGAGACGAGGAGAACTTAGACAATATTCCCCGGGACGTCGAGCATGAGATTATCAAGCGCATCAACCCTGAGCTGACTGTGGATAACTTGATCAAGCACACAGTCCTGATGCAGAAGCACGAGGAGCGGAAAAAATACACGAGCCAGGGCACGTCCATTGACCTGCGGGTGGTGGGACGCAAGCAGCCGCCGCCGCCGCCCGGGAGGGCTGGGGCGAGGAGATGGCACAGCAGGTCCGGAAGGCATCGGAGGAGAGGGCATTCCAGCAGGGAGAGGGCCAGAGGCCGGGGCCTGAGGGGCTCCCAGGGCAGCGAGCCACGGTCAGTGGTCACCAGGCCAGAGAAACACCCCACACCCCCTCCTGCTGAGGCTGCACCGGGCGCCAAAGGCCCAGAGGAAGAACTGGCTCAGACCCCTCTGGGGGGAACTCGCCCAGGAGTCTCCAGCCCCCAGTTTATTTACAAAAAGAGAATCAGCAACCCTTTTTCAGGCTTTCCTCACAGGGGGAACTCAACGGTCAGGGGCTACAAGGGCCAGAAGAACGGAGACCCGAAGCCCAAGCAGACAGAGAGGCCCCCGAAGGCCTTCCGAAGGCCGAGGTCTTTGGACGCCTCCAGAGTCGTGGACAGTGAAGTCCACCTGCCAAGCACTGAGCAGCCCAGAGAGCAGGGTGGGCCAGGAGTTCCTTTTAAGCCTGATGACGCCTCTGTCCCATTGGCCGGGGACGCCTTCCAGAGCTGCCTCTCCAGTTACTCACAGCGTGGGGTGGTCAGAGCGAGTGGGAAGGGCCATCCCTTCAGAGAAAGCCTGCCTGGGCAGAGTGCCTACACCGGCCAAGACAAGACGGGCCCCGAGGTCCAGTGGAAAATCCACTCCTGCGCCGACCCAGAGGCGGAGACCCTAACCGAAGCCCAGCGTGGCTCTGCGTCCCAGGCCCCTGGGCGGGGACTGATGGAGCAGGCTCTCGTGCATCAGTTCCAGAATCTCGGGCTTCTGGATCCTCGCCCGGGCAGGACTCACCAGGTCGGACCTCCCGAGAGGCAAAGCAGAGACAGCCCACAGGAGCTGACTGGGAAATGCTGGGGGACTCTCAGTCAGGAGAACGAGGGCTTTACTGACGACGATGACCATCAGGCTTTGTACCAGAAGGTGGCCGAGGGCCTTGAGGATGCCTGCAGCTCCCTCTATTTGGAAGAGGAGGAAGAGGAGGAGGACCTTTTGTGTCCCGCTCAGCCGGGCCACAACCCGTTTCCCTTCTCAGATGGAATCCCGTGGGACAGCTTAGGGAACACTAAAGTGACCGAGGGACCCGTGGGCCACTGGCAGGTAAGCAGCGACCTGCCTGATTATAGCAGCAAAATACACAGATTTAAGCCTCAGACTTCTGAAAGAAATGACTATCACAGACCCGCTGGCTCCCTGGCTGACCCAGAAAGGGGCCAGAAGATGGATTTCTCAGGAGAAAACCACGGCCTCCATCCCCGCGGCTACGGCTGTGAGGAGGACGGGGGCTCCCTTTCACGGGTCCAAGAGCTCGTCGATGGCAGCATATTTGACTATTACAATACCAGCGAAGCTGACTCTGAGGCAGAAACTTTGCAGAACTCCACCAGAGATATGGGGGAGAAATTGGCCTGCTGGGGCCTGGGGCCACTGGGCGAGGACATGAAGCATTTCAGGCAGAAGCTGGAGCTCTTCCACAACTCCCGGGTGCCAGGTTTGGCCCAGCGTGTCCAGCAGGAGCAGAGTCATTTAGAAGGAACCGAGAACCACAGTCTGACGGGAGACAGCGGGATCGATTCTCCCCGGTAAGCAGCTCAGTCTCTCGTGGGACTCGGAGACACGGGGGACACACTGCATAGCACTTGTCCTCCAAAGCAATTACTAGCATAGCATCTAGTCCATCTTAACTGCATCCGTCCCTTAAAGGGACTAACCCTAACCCTGAATGCATTACTTAAAGAACTGTTTCAAATATAATTTCCATAAAACTGATTTAATTTTGATCTGCTGTTTGTGAAAGCTTCACTGAAACATCTCTAAAAACAGAAAGAAAAACAGAGGCTGCTGAGAAGTTTCAGACATCCTAGAGGTTTAGAACGAGACCTGGAAGGGCGGTCGTATAACACTGGGTCTGTCCATTATCTACCTAATTTTGAACAAATCAATTTGATTTTTCAGCATTTTAATTTAAAGAGAAGCCCTTGAAAGGTCATCTTGATAGGGGGATCAAGTCTATTCATCAGTAAATAGCCATGTCATTGGAAAATATTAGAAATTTTTGTGAATGTTAATAGAGAATCTTGAGAGATGTCACAGATTAAGGAGTTATACCTCAATGGCATTTGATTTGCCCTAAATGAAATCCCAGTGGTCTCTATAAGGATACTTAGTTTTTCTGGGATAAAAAAATAATATTATTATTAATATTATATTTCTGTTATTCATAAAGCCCCTTAAGATTTAAAAAAAAAACACTTTGCAAATGTCTCTGAGAAGCAGGTACCTTTATTTTCCATTTTATACATGAAGAAACTGGTTAAAGTGATTTGTCCAGGATCACACAGTCACTAAGTTTTCCTAAATCCAGGTTCAGAGCTCTAGCCATTGTACCATCTGGTAACTAATCAGGTGATTTTTTTCTTTTTTAGAAAATTTTCTATTCATTTCTACTCAATTCTTCCTTTTTTTATAAGAAGGACAAGTCATTTGTGTTTTTGGGCAAATCATTGCTTTCTCTTGGTCTCAGTTTCTTCATCTGTAAAATGAGGGAGTTGGGTCCCATCCTCTCAAAGTTTCCTTCAATCAAAATGCACTTATTATATGTCAGGTTGAGTGCTAGCGATAAAAAGACAAAAGTGAAATCGTCCATATCCTCAAGATATTTGGGACATTTTAATGGGGGGAAATAGCATAACAACTAGCATTTAGATAATGCTTTAGGATTTGCAAAGCACTGTATAAATATTATCTCGTTTTGTCCTCACAAGTAGTCTGGGAGGTGGGCAGTATTAATGTTCCCATTTTACAGATGGCAAAACTGAGGCAGACAGACTGTAAAATGAGTTGCCTGGGTCACACTGCTAGTGTCTGGGCCAGAATTTGATTATAGGGCCACTGTACCACCTCACTTGCTCAGAAAGAATTCATGGCATCATGGGGAGAAAGAGAGAGAACTATTAGCTGGGAAAAACAAAAGAACCTTCAAGCTGAGCCCCCAAATTCCATGATTCTTCTAATTAAAGTTCGATCTTTTTGTAAGGGTTTAAATTAAGCAAAAACCTTCCTTGCTGATGACTAAAGAACAAAGATTTATTTCTTTTTCCTTTGTTAATTAAAGCATAAATTGAAGTCAATGATTCTACCAGAAGTGATTAAGAACAAAAAAGGCTGCTCAAGAAAGCAGCTCCCCAACATTCAGTTTTCCCCCCAGTCCCCTGGTGGATATGTAAGCATCAGCATTTTATTAATGATACAGAGCATTCTAAATATTTTCTGGACTTTTTGCAGTTGAGGTTAAGTGACTGGTCCAGGGTCACACAGCTAATAAGTGTGAAGAGTTTGAGACTGGATTTGAACTCAGATCCTCCTGATTCCAGAACCAATGCTCCATCCACTGTACCTCCACTGCTCTCCTACATATATTTTTCATTTTCCTAAAATATATATTTTACATGTGGAAGTTTCTATAATTTGGATGAACAAACTTTGAGTAGATAATGATCAGTTAACCAGCAAGCATTTATTAAGCACCCACCATGTGTCCTGGTCTAGAGTCCTACCCATATACAATGGTGGTTGATACTAGAATGTTTATAATGAGGATCTATTGAACAGTCACTTTTTGGATCGGCCTCCTTGGCCTCCCCAGTGGTTACTGAAGCCATTTAAGCGTCCAGCAACAATTTCCTACATCCCTCCAGGTGCTGGAAGGAAAAGGGGCAGCATTTTTCTAATCGTTCCTCCTCTGGATGTCAGAAAGTGCCAGAATTAGTTTTGATCTCTCCCTGTTTGCTATTTAAGCACATAGATCAAATGTGCCCATGAAAAATGTGCCAGCTATGTATGTAGCTCCTGGACCCTTCACAGAATACTCTTTTCAAATATATAAAATAAGATATACTTGATTATGAAGGAACCCAATTAAATTTAAATACATTCATCAAAATATTTTTTAAAATATTCAGAGATCCTTTGGCCTAGGGGAAGAATCATCAGGCCATCCGAACAAGGACAAGATTGTGATTCTAGGTCTAGGATGGGGGAGGCCTCTTGTAGGACATATGAGATTTCACTTGGGCTTTATAGGAGTGACTTCTCTCTGTAAAATGAGCAATTTGGATTATACGATAAGATCCCCAAGGTCCCTTTCTACTCTAAGTTTCCCAAGTGATGAATATGAAATGATGGTCAAAAGGGGAGGAGAACTTTGGGCTGGAGATGGAAGTGAAGGCAGTGTTTCATGTTATGTATGAACACTTTTTGGCCTTTCTTTGGTCCCCTCCATCTTGTTGGAGTTAGCGGTCAGCCATTTCTCAGTCATGTCCAACTTTATGTGGCTTTATCTGGGGTTTTCTCAGCAGAGATCCTGGAGGGGCTAGCCATTTCCTTCTCCGGCTCATTTTATAGTTGAGTTAACTGAAGCAGACAGGATTCAGTGACTTGCCCAGGGTAATACAGATAGTAAGTGTCTGGGCTGGGTTTGAACTCAGAGCTTCCTGACTTTATCCACTTCAGCACTAAGCTGCCTTGGGTCCTTGAGAGCTCAGTGAAGCAGGTGCCATTGGGAACTGGGAACTAGAGCAGTGATTTCCTTGGTGTGGAAATTGGCATCTCAGTTGGGTATACTCAGGGGGTTCTTAACCACAGGTAAGGGCAAAGTTGGAGTTCTGAGAGCAGAAATCTATTCAAGTCAACAACAGACCTACGATGCCCACGGTCCTATACTGGGGAGCTGGGCTATACAAAGCATCCTTGTCCTCCAGGAGATTACATGTTCTACTGGACTGAGCATATGGGAAAAGGGAGGGAAGGGGATAGGAGAAAGATGGACTTGTCTGGAACATAGAGGCTAAAATGACACTCTATTCAGAAAAGGAAGGGGATGAATGCCGCCATATTTAGTTATTTGTGTAAGATAAATTATACTACTTTAAGTGGCCATGTAGTGATTGAATTTTAGTTTTTCAGTCCCTTAGATACAAAACTACATTAGAGTTTAATTAAAGAGATACCTGCTGTTGGATAGATAAACATATTTAATACCAGTCAAATGTAAGCTCTTTGCAGGCAGGAACTAATTCAGTTTTGTGTTTCAATCTCCAGAACCAAACTCAGTGCCTGGCCCAAAACTAAGTGTTTACTAAATGCTTGCATTTCTTTTTAATTTATTAAGAAATGAAACACAAAAATACACAAAAAAAGAATATTTCCATATACATATCACAAGATAAAAGGATTTAGTATAAAATCATGAATTTCTATTTCATATTGTTTACTAAAAAAAAAACTATAAAATAAATACTAAGTGATGATTTTCTTTTTTTAAAAAAAGCTTTTTATTTTCAAAACAAATACATTGATAATTTTTCAATATTGACCCTTGCATTGCCTTGTGTTCCAGATTTTCCCCTTCTTCTCCCCACCTACTCCCCTAGATGGCAAGCAATCTAATATATATTATGCATGTTAAATATTCTAGCATTTTGGCGCCCAACATGGGGCGCCATTTGTAACATGCCCTCCTGGCAGTTACAATTACCAGTCTGCCCTAGGCCCAACAGAGTATCTTTGATCACAGACATTTGCAGTGTCAACTCTACCCAGTTCGCCTCCTCTGAGGCCTTCAAAGGTCTCTGGCCATGATCTCTTGAATCTATAGTTTAATAATCAGTAGCACGCTCAAGAACAGCCACGTGTAATCTTAAAGCTTTTATTATACCTACTCACATAATGCCCTGACTTGTCAGCTCCCTAGTGAACACCTGGTCAGAAGACCCACGTGTTCACTACCAAAATCCTTACCTCTCTGGGCTATCCATCCGCTTGGCTCAGAGAGCCAGGTTAAAGAGAGCTACTGCTGTCTGCAGTGGGCTTATAAAGGGCCTGTGAGGTCACACACACAGCCAATCAGCGAGAGAGTCACCCATTACGAAGCTATCTCAATGTGGCCAAGATCCCACCCACTGGGAAGTCCTAATATCCACAGAGATTAATTCCTGGCCTCAATCTCCCATTGCACTGTGTCCGCCCATTTAAAGGGCCCTTACAGATGGAAACTATGGGAACTCTTTAACTTGGCGCTCATTAACCTGTCTCCCTATCCTGGGGTAGCCAAGCCAAGCTGATGGATAGCCGAGAGGTAAGGAGTTTGGTAGAGAACACATGGGCCTTCAGACCAGGTGTTCACTAGGGAGCTGACAAGTCAGGGCATTATGTGAGTATGTATAATAAAGGCTTTTAAGATTACATGTGGCTGTTCTTGAGCGTGCTACTGGTTATTAAACTATAGATTCAAGAGATCCTGGCCACAGACCTTTGAAGGCCTCAGAGGAGGCGAGCTGGGTAGAGTTGACACTGCAAAGGTCAGTGGTCAAAAGTACTCTGTTGGACCTAGGGCAGACTGGTAACTTCCAGGAGGGCATGTTACAAAATATATGTTAAATCCAACATGTGTAAACATATTTATATGATTTTCTTGCTGGACAAGAAAAATCAGATCAAAAAAGAAAATAAATAAGAAAACAAGATAGTGCTTAGGTTTTTAATATTTTTCATTTTTAGTATAGTTTGTTTTGATCTCATTTTCATTTCCAATCTTCCATTCTCTACATAGCAATACTCCTTGTAACTATTAAAAAGGAAGAGAAATAAACCAATTCAACAAAATTAACAGGTCAATGGAATTTGTCCATGTAGGTAGTGTTCAACTCCTGAAGTCTACCATTTCTGCAAAGAAAGGAGGAAAATCCCTAATAAGTGTTTATTGAGTTAAATTACATAAGCAATACAGGTGATGATATTATAAATGTCCAACTGTGGAACATGTTACCCATGAAGAATATTTGGGATTGAGGAGCTGACTTCTTTTAAGAATGTAATTCAGGTTGCACATGTTTTGGATTATGTGTTGGGGGAGGGGAAAAGGAGGGGGAAAAAACTGGAACACAAGATTTTGCAAGGATGAATGTTGAAAATTACCTATATAGAGATAGCTAGTTGGTGCAATGGATAGAGTACCAGCCCGGAAGTCAGGAGGACCTGAGTTCAAATCTGCCCTCAGACGCTTAATACTTCCTAGCTGTGTGACGCTGGGCAAGTCACTTAACTCTAATAGTCTCAGCAAAAATAATAAATAAATGGACTATCTATGCATTTGTTTTGAAAATAAAAAACTTTAATAATAATTTTTTAAAAAGAAAAACTATAATTTAGGTTTAAGAGGTTTTTTTACTTTCATAGAAGTAAATAACAAGGGAATACAATGCTTAATTTGGTTTATATAAACAGAAATCCAAAGAACTTTCCTTTTTTTTAAGTAACAACTCTACTTAATTTTTGATATCTTTAGGACACAGAGCCTAGCATCCAATAATTCTGTCATTCTGGAGGAGCTAAAGAGAAGACGGAGTTTGCTACAGAACTTTGAAGGCCTAAACAGCTCAAGGAACGGACAGATCCTCACATCCAACTCTCTGCTCCAGCTGACGCCTGTCATAAACGTTTGAGTTTTCTTTTTCTTTGGGAACTTGGGGCTATTTTTCTTTTTTTTCTTTCTTTTTTTGTAAAAAATGTACAGCCTTGACTAAATGTTTTAACCGGCTGCCTATGTCAGATTGACTCTTTTTTTACACATATACGTTATAATTCTTGAATATTTGTGCTCTAGTTACGGCTTTTGTTCTGTCTCTGATCTTTAAAAAAAAAAAAAAAAACCTTTTTACAACAGTTTACTTTGCTATAGAATCATTGGAAATATTAGAATGTTTACAATAAAAAGAAAAAATCAGGTGTGATATTAGTCATCTTTATTGTTGTGCATCAGAGTTGAAAGGACCCGGGAGGTGGGTTTGTATCTTACCTCTGACCCTCCCTGATCTGTGACCTCTCTCTACCTGCTGTCCCACCAAATGGGAGTAATATTTAATCTTGTGCTGCTTGATATAGAAGGACAGATACATCCTGGATGGATCTGGAGCCCCTAATTTAGTCAATCCCTCTAGAAGATGTAAGCCCTTTGGGGGCAGGCCCTTTCATTCTTGCTTTTGCATCCTAATGCCTAGAACAGTGCCTGTGATGCTGCAGGAACTTATAGGATTAAAGATTTAGAAACTCAAGGGAACAGGGAGATCATACATCCACCCTTCCGTCCCCACTTCTGCCTTTTGTTGACAGATGAGGAGGTTGAAGGCACTGAGAAATTGAGGGTCACAAAGCTAATAAATATCTGAGCTCAGTCTTCTTGGCTCCAGGGATGGCGCCTGCCAGCTGTGCCATACTGCCTTCTCAATAACAAATATTGATCTTAATGACATTGATTAGTGACAATGACACTGATAATTTCATTGAAAAAAAGATTTGTTACTAGCTGGAGAGAGAGTGGGGACTGGGGAAGGCTTGCTTCCTGGAGGATGGTGCAAATTGGCTATTTTCAAACTGCTCATTCAATGTCACTTTCTACCTATAATGAAAGGAAATTAGTTGATTTGTGTTCAGTAAGACATTGAAGAATATGGGATTCTTGCAGAAATACGAACCATTCGTAAGATTGGATTCATTGATATAAACAAGCACTTGGGCTTTAAAAGATGGAAAATTGAAAATTGTCTTTATAATTGTAATTGGGGCAAAATACTATTTGAAAAAAGAGTGAACAACAAGAGCATGGCCAATGACACAAGCAAAGGAACTCGATCATAATAAAGAGAGAGAGGAAGAAGACGAGACTGGGAAGGTAGCAAGGAGCCATTTTTCAAGGGCCTTGATTGCAGGATAAAGAATCAGACTTTCCTTGCTAGCCAATATATCCATCAATATCCATTAATGAGCATTTTTAAGTGCCTATAGTATACTAGACCCTGGGAATACCAAGACAAAAGTGAATTCCCTGTCTCCAGGAGTTTACATTTTATTGGAGTAAAGGATGTGAGCCGTATATAACAATTAGTGTAGGAGTGATATGAGGTGGAGAAGGAGGTTGAAAGGCCGAAAAGGTTATTACAATAATCTGTGTGGATGCCTTCAAGATGGTAACATAAGAAAGGAAAAGATGAGGAAATATTATGCAGGTAGAACTTCCAGGCCTCAATGAGTGATTGAATGGAAATGAGAAGGAAAAATCAAATCGAACCCTCTGATTTTGAACAGGATGGATGACCCAGATCTCCAGGAGGAGTGGGTTTGAGGGGATCGGTAATCCCCTTGGTTTTGTACATGCTGACTTTGAGATGCAGGCAGCACATCCCAGTGGAAGCATCCGCCTGAAGAGGTGGATCTGGAGCTCCACATGGCGGTCAGAGGTAACGTGCAGCTTGGGGTGATTTGGGCCCTCAGAGGGAATGGTAGGGAGGAGAGGCGATTCTTGCTCAGGTCCCTTTTGGACCAGGTCCCCTTCAGGTCTGAGGTGCCAGCCCAGTCACCGAGGAAGAATGTAGAGAGGGAGGGGAGACAGTGAAGATCAGACCCGTCTGAGGATGGATGGTTAGTAGGGGAAGTTGGGGAAGAGAGAGAATCGGGAGATTGTGGAGTTTCTGGAGCCCGGGAAGGAGAGAATTTCTTATTTGGAAAGCACGATTAAATGCTATAGGAGGTGAAGGGGACACGGCAGGGAGAAGAGGTGATTTGGAGCGGTTTCAGAGAGATGATGGAAGCCAGATATGGGGAAATTAAAAGGAGAAGAGCTGGTGAGATGTGGCAGGGGGATGGGAGGTTCAGAAAAGTGTTCCAGGAGCTGTCAGAGAAGGGAAGGAGGGAGGTGGACTTGCCTGGGTGAGGGGAGACCGGCCAACAAGGCATTTTTAGTTCAGGAGCCGTGTAGACTTAGAGCAAGGAAGGTCCATACTTGGATCCATGCTAATCATTTTACCTACAGGGAAACTAAAGCTCGCTCACCCTCTGATTCTCAAACCCATTCCCTCAGAACGCCGCCTTGGAATTATGGAGATCTCAGCATCCTTGTAGGTAAAAGGGAAGAAGGCAGTTCCAGAGAGAGGCAGGGGGGAGTCCTGGGATCCAGGCCAGAAGCGGGCCACGGGGCACACGGTCAAGATTGGGGTTGAGACATTTACCCAATAGGGTAGAACAGCTTGTCTTCGGCCTAGTGGGACGGGGAAGGGAGATGGAGGGAGGAAGGCTTGAGGACTAGAGAAGTGGGGCTGAAGAGTTCTCTTTGGAAAGATTTAATCTTGTTAAGAAAAAGGAAGCTGTGAATTTGCCAGATTTGGCCAGTGGAGGTATGAGATCCTTTTTTTTATTAAAGCTTTTTATTTTCACAACATATGCATAGATAAATTTCAGTATTCACTTTTGCAAAATCTAGTATTCCAAATGTTTTTCCTTCTCTTTTCCTCCCTCCCTCCCCTAGATGGCAAATAATTCAATATATTAAACATGTACAATTCTTCTGTACATATGTAGTGGAGAGGTATGAAGAAAGCTTATAGGATATTAAGGTATAAAGAAAGGTTATAAAGTATGAAGAGGCTTAAAAAAATAAAAATGATAGAGGAGGGTTTGGAGGAAGGACATCTAGTATAAGAGAAAATGCTTATGAATAAGGAGGGGAGAGAATAACCAAAATTTAGAAAGTGCTTCACGGTTAGAAAAGCCCTTTACTTACATATATGACCCCCTTGGACCTTCACAAACATCCCAGGAGGTCCTATGGGTTTTATGATCTTCATTTTACAAATGAGGAAACTGAGTCTGACTCATGTCATGACCATTAGAGGTGGTAGTTAAGCCAAGGTGCTCTTTCCACTGTACCTCAGTGTTGTCCAGCAGAGACTCCGGAGGACAGAGGTCAGTAATTATTCCTCTTTGTGAAATTGCCCGTATAGCTTTGTCAGAGGGTTTTGTTTTGTTTGGGGGATTTTTTTTTGCTTTGTCAAATCAAGCAATCCATATATATATATATTTGAAAGGAGGACAGGGAGGTTAATTAAAGCTAGTTGAATATTTTCTCCAGTTATTTTTTTTCCTTTATATACTCTCCTTTTAATACTCTCCCTTTAAGTAGTTTTTTTTTAATTCATTTTTCCAAATTATCCCCTCCCTCCCTCCCTCCACTCCCTTCCCCTGACGGCAGGTAATCCCATACATTTTACATGTGTTACAATATAACCTAGATACAATATATGTGTGTAAATACCATTTTCTTGTTGCACATTAAATATTGGATTCTGAAGGCATAAGTAACCTGGGTAGATAGACAGTAGTGCTAACAATTTACATTCACTTCCCAGTGTTTCTTCTCTGGGTGTATCTACCTCTGTCCATCATTGATCAACTGGAAGTGAGTTGGATCTTCTTTATGTTGAAGATTTCCACTTCCATCAGAATACATCCTCATACAGTATTGTTGTTGAAGTGTACAGTGATCTTCTGGTTCTGCTCCTTTCACTCGGCATCAGTTGATGTAAGTCTCTCCAAGCCTCTCTGTATTCCTCCTGCTGGTCATTTCTTACAGAGCAATAATATTCCATAACCTTCATATACCACAATTTACCCAACCATTCTCCAACTGATGGACATCCATTCAACTTCCAGTTTCTAGCTACAACAAAAAGAGCTGCCACAAACATTTTGGCACATACAGGTCCCTTTCCCCTCCTCAGTATTTCTTTGGGATATAATCCCAATAACAGCAATGCTGGGTCAAAGGGTATGCACAGTTTGACAACTTTTTGGGCATAGTTCCAAATTGCTCTCCAGAATGGCTGGATTCTTTCACAACTCCCACCAACAATGTATCAGTGTCCCAGTTTTCCCACATCCCCTCCAACATTCATCATTATTTGTTCCTGTCATCTTAGCCAATCTGACAGGTATGTAGTGGTCTTAATTTGCATTTCTCTGATCAGTAGTGATTTGGAACACTCTTTCATATGAGTGGAAATAGCTTCAATTTCATCATCTGAGAATTGTCTGTTCATATCCTTTGACCATTTATCAATTGGAGAATGGTTTGGTTTCCTATAAATTAGGGTCAGTTCTGTATATATTTTGGAAATGAGACCTTTGTCAGAACCTTTAACTGTAAATATATTTTCCCAATTTGTTACTTCCCTTCTGATCTTGTTTGCATTAGTTTTGTTTGTACAGAAACTTTTTAGTTTGATGTAATCAAAATCTTCTATTTTGTGATCAATAATGATCTCTAGTTCTCCTCTGGTCATAAATTCCTTCCTCCTCCACAGGTCTGAGAGGTAGATTATCCTCTGTTTCTCTAATCTATTTATGATCTCACTCTTTATGCCTAAATCATGGACCCATTTTGATCTTATCTTGGTATATGGTGTTAAGTGTGGATCCATATCTAATTTCTGCCATACTAATTTCCAGTTTTCCCAACAGTTTTTCTCCAGTTATTAAAAGAGAAACTTCTTTCTCCTTTTTTTCTCTATTAACACAAATCAAGAAACAATGTTGTTAATTGAAAAAATAATGGATTTGGAGTCAAAAGACTTGAGTTCGATTCTTACTCTCCTACTGAACAAAATCACCTAACCATCTTGACTTTCAATCTCTTCATCTATTATTAGGGGAGGTTAAAATAGTTGACCTGTGAGGTCCACTCTATAGGTGCTCCTATGATCTTCCTCACCTTTAACCCATCCTGCTACCTGTGAGAAGAGGGGACACTGACCCCTGGGCTTTCTTTCTGGCTTTGACCTAGGAAGCTGGGGATTCTTGGGGCAGCAGGGAAGGAAGGCAGACAAAGGCTCCCTCCAGCCTTGGCCCAATATGTGCGCCTCTTAGACCCATCCGGCTTCCTTTCAGAATGGATTACACAAGTCTGTAATTATGTGTCCTAAATATGACCCTTTATGAAACCAGGTATGTTTCTCTAGTATCTCAAAAACACCTCATGGAACCACAGAAATTACAGTGAGAGAAATGTATTAAATTCCCCAGGGCTCGGCGGAGGATTATTCCTTATAATATATGACAACAAACAGTGTTGTAGATTGATTTGACAGGAAACTTTAATTGACTTTTTTTTCCTTTGAATTATCTATTCTTTACTAATGAAAAAAACAACACTAATTTCTGGACTCATCCTAAGTAGAAAAATAACATTACCATGTATTGATGGAATTGTCTTGTCAAGTGACTCCCAGAGATGGGATGGGATATAGAATCGTACCTCCAACACTAGTGTTGTGACCCTGGGCTTGTAACAGCATCCATGTACCTTCTTCATTTGTAAAATGGGAGAAAGAATTTGGACTAAGTTTCTACTAAAGTCTCTCATCTCAAACAAATGTCCTGTGGTCTATTTGCTTTGATAGTTCACACTTCCAGGGTGACTTCAAGTGAATTTTTTAAAAATTTATTTAATATTTTCCCCCAGTTACGTTCAAAACAATTTTAACATTTGTTTTTTTTTTTTAATTAAAGATTTTTATTTTCAAAAAGTACACATGGATAATTTTCAACATTCACCCCTACACAAGGTTTTGTACAAATCCTTGTGTTCTAATTTTTTTTCCTCCCTTCTCCCACACCCTTCCCCAGTTGGCAAGTGATCTGTTATATGTTGGATATTTACATTTGTCTTTAAGATTTTTGTGGTCTAGATTCTCTCCCTTATCCCCACCCACAATTAAGAAACCACATGTGAAGTTATGCAAAACTTTTCCATAAAAGTTAAGTTGTAAAAGAAAACATAAATCTCCCACCCTAATGAAACATAAAGCCCGCAAGAAAACATTTTAAAAACAGAGAGAGAGAGAGAGAGAGAGAGAGAGAGAGAGAGAGAGAGAGAGAGAGAGAGAGAGAGAGAGACAGAGAGAGACAGAAAGAGACAGAGAGAGACAGAGACAGAGAGAGACAGAGAGAGACAGAGAGAGAGAGAGAGAGAGAGAGAGAGAGAGAGAGAGAGAGAGAGAGAGAGAGAGAGAGAGAGAGAGAGAGAGAGAGAGAGAGAGAGAGAAATGCTTCAATCTATATTCAGACTCCATTGAGTCCTTCTCTGGGTATGGAAAGGATTATTCATCATAAGTCCTTTGGAGTAGGTGTGGATGATTGCACTCCTGAGAATAACAAAGTCATTTACAGCTGTGATCCCAGAACATTGTTATTATTAAGTGAGTTATTTCACAGAGCCTTAATCTATAAAATGAAAGGGTTGATCTCAAAGATCACTTCCAACTCTTGACCTCAGACACTATTTGCTGCTTGCCAAGAATCTAAAGTTCCATCATTAGAAATTCACTCCTTTGGATCTTGAAGGTGCTTAAGAAAAGTGAAGCTGAATGGAGAGTGGATTAGGCAATAATTATTATCAAATTTGCCATGTGCCAGAACCTAGAGGAGAAGCTGGAATATCAAAGATATTAGGGATACAGGGGGATATTGGGCTGTGCCCTCAGGAAGCTAGATACCTGGGTAAGAGAGATGACTAGAAGCCAGCAGATGTGTTGACAGCTAAATTTTGCCTTAAAGTCCCTTTCCCTGGAAATAACCTGAAGAGATTACCTAGTCCAGCCACCTTATTTCAGAGGGGAAAAATTGAGACTGAGAAAGATTAATTATAATTAATTAAATTGATAATAATTTACAAAGATAAATTAATGATACATAGGAAAGGCTGTATGGCCTAATGGATAAATGGTCCACTTTACAATCGGGAAGATTGTCAATCTCAATACCTCTGACACATAGTGGCCTTGTGACTTTAGGCTTAACCATTTGTGCTGAATAACTTTCTAAGATTATAAAGTATAGATAAATTGTTGATTTACATCAATGGAGAGAATTTTCACATTCTAAGTTATGTATGCAATCATAATAACAGGCCAAAAAAAAAAAAAAAAAAAAAAAAAAGATGGTGGCTAGAATGGTAGATGGACACAAAGACCTTGAAGTAAAGAAGATTTGGATTCAAATCCAGTCTCTAACACAAACATGGTTGATCTATTGGTAATACAGATCACTGACAAGACACTTAACCTCTCAGTATCGAAGGCAACTCTAAGATTACAAATTAAACTGGAGTCACTCATCCAAATTGGTGGAAAGAGATTCTGCTTCAAATATTCTTCATGATCCTGAAATTATACATCTGACCTCTCTCCCACTGAACCAATATTAATAGCAATTATTTAGAATACAGAAATTATTTTCCAGAAAAAGCCTTATTTGTGACCACATTGTATAGTTAATACTTGAATAATTATATTATGTTAATGGATTTCCACTGGCTTGACTTATGAGCAGAAAAGGACCTTAAAGGTCAGTGATTTCTCCTCCCCCAATCCCAACCTCATTTTAAAAATAAGAAAGGACACCTAGAGAAATAAGTGGTTTGCTTCACACGGGTATTAGATAGTGGAGGGGTTTATTTTTTTTAATGATTGTTTACTTGTTTATATGTAATTGGGAAATATTTGATGAAATAAAAATAATTTTCAAAAATAGCAAAGCTTTGATTTGCACCTGTCTTTTGACTGAAAATACTGCATCCTTTCACTATACCATGCTAATATAATTTGTCTCTGACCCTTTGCAAGTAATGTAGAAACTCTTTTAGCTTGGTATTTGTAGGGATTATGAATTTAGAGCTGCAAATAATCTTAGAAGTCATCAGAACCAAACACTGAAATTTACAGATGAGGAAACTGAGGTGCAGAGAGGTTGATTGACTAATCCAAGGTCATACAGGTAGAGAGAGGAGACCCAAACTCAGGGCCTTGCTGCCTTCTCCCCCACCATATGTCTCCCCTTACTTTCCTACTCATTTCATACTCTGCCCCTTCACAAACTCAGTGCTCCAGGCAGATTGGATGGTTTGCCCTCCCTTAAACACATCCTGCATTTTTCCACCTGTTCTCACCGTTTGCCCATTCCCTGTGCCTAAGAATCCATTCCAACTCATTTCTATCAGTGTGACGTCCTATATACCCTATCCTGTCTTTAGGACCAGCTCAAATACCTTCTCCAGGAAACATCCCTTGTCACTATGAACTCCTTTGTCTGATCTCATAATTGTGCTTGATTTGTGCGCCTATCATAATCTCATTTGTTCTTTGGTTATTCATGAACATGTTATTTCCCCTATTAGAGTGTAAGCTCCTTGAGGGCAGGGAATGCCTTATTCATCTTTGTATCTTTCCCACCACCTAACAGAGAATAATACTTTGTACATGAAAGGTGCTAAATAAATGTTTATTAAATGAATTGTGTATATTGTGGAATGAATGGATAAAAAGACATTTGCTAACTGTGTCAGGCCCTAGACTCAACAATGGGGATACAAATACAAAAGAGATGTTGCCCTCAGGCACTTTATATTCTGCTAGGGAAGACATACATATATGTATATGTATATGTATATATATATATGTCACACATACATATATACATATAGAAATATATCAAGCACCTTATATATTCTAACAGGGAAGATATAGATAGATACATAGATAGATGATAGACAGATGAATGATAGAGAGATAAATAGATGGATAGATAGATGATAGTTAAATGGATAGAGGGATAGATGATTGATAAATAGATGGAGATAGATAGATAGATAGATAGATAGATAGATAGATAGATAGATAGATGGAAGGATAGATATACAGATGGATAGTTAGACAGATAGACAGACAGACAGATAGATAGATGAATGATAGATGGATAGATAGATGGATGATAGATAAATAAATAGATGGATAGATGGATGGATGGATGGATGGATGGAAGGATGGATATACAGATGGATAGATAGACAGACAGACAGATAGACAGATAGATAGATGAATGATAGATGGATAGATAGATGACAGATGGATAGATAGATAGATCGATAGACAGATAGAAGAAGGATGGATATACAGATGGATAGATAGATAGCCACATATAAGGGAGTAATGAAGAGTATTGATAATGAGTTCACATTTGTATTCCTAACTATAGCCCTGTAAGGTGGTGGTGGAGATAGAAGCAAACACTTTTTACAAATGGAATAGTAGACAGAGAAGAGACAGACCCTGGAATTGGGAAATCCCCTTTTAATGATGAGGAAAC
The DNA here is from genome assembly GCF_048593235.1 of Sminthopsis crassicaudata. Lineage (NCBI taxonomy): Eukaryota > Metazoa > Chordata > Mammalia > Dasyuromorphia > Dasyuridae > Sminthopsis > Sminthopsis crassicaudata. The sequence goes on along the minus strand of NC_133618.1, from coordinate 635,088,008 downwards.
TGAGTCTTCAAGAGGGTAAATGACAGAAACCAGAAGGAGCACTGAAAGAATTTGGAGTTCAAGGACAAGCTTGGCTCTGGAGCATCTGGGTCACTTCAAATAAATCTTCACACTTAATGGAACTCAGTTTTCTGTAAAATGATAGGATCACCTGCACAAAGGGAGTGGAGGGAGGAGGCAGCCCCAGCCACAAAGGTCTTCCCATTCCAAGTCCAGTGTTTTCTCACCTATACCGATATGGAGTTCCCATGGGAGACTAGTTTTTCTATACTGAACTTGGACCATAGTTAGCCGAGTACATTGGAAGCATTACAGCAAATTTTGTAGGTCTTAAGGAGATTCTTTGCCTTTAATAGTATGATTTTATTTGTAATGTAATTTATTTGAATTGTGAGATTGGATTTCTTGATGAGTTATGCCCTCTTGTGGCTCAGTTGATGGGACACAAAACTGCTAAAAACTGGGAAGATTGAGAACTTCCAAAGCAATAAAAGATAACATAAATTTTAGATTTTTGTTTGTTTGTTTGGGTTTTTTTTTTTTTTTGATACAATTCCAGAGGGAACTGGAACAGAGATACCCAGAGAGCGAGTGTCAAAACAAGTCCATTTAATAAGATTACTTGGAAACGCATGAGAATTCACTGTTCAATTTCATTGTTTCTGCTATATATCATCCTTTTGTGCTTTCCTCATCCTAGTTATCTCCTGGAGGGAGTAGACAGCAAGAGAACATCACACTTAAACTTATGTCACTCACTATCATTATATATCACTATATATGGATCATATGTATACAGATATTACAGATATAAGGTCTTAGATTTGCAAGAACTTAAATAGCATAGCCACCTGGTCTACCCTCTTAATTTTACAGAGGGGGCAGCCAGCTCCGGAGAAGGGAAATAACAAAAGGGCATCCGGCTGGTGAACTCACCAAGGCTCACACCAAAGTCTCTTTTTCATTCCAGCTTTCCCTGCTACTTTTTGAGTTATATCCTATTTTACAAGCTCCTAAGAGAAGACAGCATGACACAGGACATTCCATTAAGGTTCTAAGAATGTAGGACTCAGAATCAGGTTCAAGTGTGACCTCAAAAATTTAAAAGCTGAATGACTCTGGGTAAGTCTCTTAACTATTGGCTGCCTCAGTTTCCTTATCTGTAAAATCCATATAATAATAGTACTAAACTCCAAGGGTTCTTATGAGAATCAAATGAAATATGTAGAATGTTTTACAAAATTTAAAGCCATCTGCTAATGTTAGCTAATATAAAAAGAGACCAAGAAAACAGAATTCATTTGAAAACAAAATGAATTTTATTAAAAACAAACCAGGTTGACATTTATTATTCCCTCATCAAAACCATTTACTTCCATTTCTAGGGTCACTTTTTTAAAAATGATGGTTTTATAAATAGGTTTAAATCAAAGGCATCAAATTAAAATGGAAACAGATCCCTGAAGCTACACATTGACTTAGCAAACCACAAATTAACATCACCTAGAATTTTGTTGTTTTTAAATTTATTTTGTTAAATATTTGTTAAAACATTTTAATCTGGTTCAGGCAGTACTCAGAAGTTTTGACATAGTTGGTGACCTTTAAACTTATGATTTAAACTAACACCATCAAATTAAAGTTCTAAATAGGACACGATCTAGGTACAAACAAAAGAACAAGCAATTCTATTGCTTATTTGATTACATAAAATTTAAGAATTTTTACTCAAACAAGTCTAATGTAGTTAAAATTAGAATGGAAAGAGGTTAATGAGGGAAATTTTTGTAGCAAATTTCTCTGATAGTGGTTTTATAGACAAAATATATAAAGAGCTGATTCTGGGGCAAGGTCTTAAGTCCAGTATACCATCCATTATACCATCTTTATGATTATGAACAGGAAATCTATCACAATCTGTGAAGAATTAAAATTGTGATTGACCCAATGTCCCATAGTCACATTTCAAAAATGAAAAATTGAACTCTATTGTCAAAACTCAGGCTTAGTATAATTCTGATGCTCTGTCAATTAATTCATGCAACATATTGTGCCTGTTAAACTAATCTACCTGAACAAGGCAGAAAAAACCATAATTTTTTATCACTTTGCATTTCTCTAATTACGATAGATTTAATTTTTTTTATTTTTTTATAGTTTTTTTTTCCTGTAGATAGCATAGATTTCTTCCTTCCTTCCATCTGTTCATCTTTTAGCTATTTATCAATTGGGAAATGACCCTCAATTTTATTTAATCTCCTTACTGTGAGGCTCCAATGAGAAAACATAAGTAAAATACTTATGCAAACCTTAAAGCATTATATCAATGTTAGTTATTAACGTCGTTATCATATGATATTGAGTCAATCACAATTTTAGTTCTACACAAATTGAGGGAAACTTCTTATTCAGAGTCATTGAACTCGGTATAAAGGATAGTGTATTGGATTTAGGAGCTGGAAAACCTGAGTTCAAACCTTGCCCCAGGCAATTATTAGCCTCATTCTTCTGGGTCTCACTTTCTTAGTCTGTAAAATGAAAGCCTTGTATTTAAGGGGCTCTAAAAGTTCTTTTGATTAAAAGGAGATATTTTATGTCAGACAGCAGCTTTTGGACTGTAGTCCAACTGATTTTTTTTTCTGCTTATTATATCACTGGACTGACTGTTCATCCAAATCTGTGGGGAAGATTAAAGTCTCTCTTAATTTCTAATAATAGAGGTTTTATGAGGAGGAGGGAAGGGAGAGTGATGTGTTGGACAGAGCTACTGGACCTAAAATCAAGAGGAGGGGGAGAAGGAGGGGGAGGAGGGGAAGGAGGAGGAGGGGGAAGAGGACAAGGAGGAGGAGGAGGAGGGGGAGGAGGGGAAGGGGGGAGGAGGAGGAGGGGGAGGAGGGGAAGGGGGGAGGAGGAGGAGGGGAAGAGAAGGAGGGAGAGGAGGAGGAGGGGGAGGAGGAGGAGGAGGAGGGGGAGGAGGAGTCTCTGTCCTTACAATATTTATAATGGAGGCTGAGGGAAAGGCAGAGGAGGGTCCTCATCACGGGGCACTGTGAGGAAGTCTGAAATAGCGCAGTCAGATGGGAAACTATTATTTTATAACAAAAATAAATATTACAGCAATAGAGTGCTCTCCAAATTCTCTTAGTCCTGAGGAAAGAGTTCCAGAGTTCGAACTGTGCAAACATTGTTTAAGTTCTCTGCGCTCTCTTTTCTTTCTATGGACGTTTATAGTTTGGCAAAAATGATCTGGAGGAGCTAAAGATTAAGTGTCCGGTGCGTAGGGCGATACTATGTATATGGATGCACATAGACATGCGCACACAGCTTAATATCTCGGGTGCCGGCAATAGGATGCCCCAGGACAAAAAGCTCCTTACTCCGCAGGTCATGATCTCACAGCTGGATGTGGGGCTGTGAAATTGATTATCAGAAAATGTTTGATTTGTACACCTATTTTATATGTTGGGGTCGTGTAAAAATTTATCCGCACAAAGAGGTCAGGAACGGAAACAGTTTAATAGTTCTGCACTAGGGACCTGGGAGAGGTTGTTCCCCACCCCCAAGGCCGCGAGGCGTCCGCTCAGCCGTCCCGGGCGGTCAGCGGTTTGCAGGGAGTGTCCTCCGTAGGACTGTAAGCTCCCCGAGGCAAGGGCTGTTCCGGGATTTCTTTAGGACTGCGGCGCTCTGCACAGCGCCCAGCAAACACACGTGGGAACTCAGCGGACCGCAGAGCGTCGGACCGCACACGAGCCGAGAAACCACCTGCTGCGCGCGCATCCCAGAGTCGCTCAGCAGCTCCGGCTTTTTTTCCCGGATGCTGGAGCCGGCGCTGTTCCTCGCGCGGATTGGCTGAGGCTCTCAGCGAGGAGCCAATAGCGCGCTCTCTCCTGCTATTGGCCGGAGGGCCGCGACGCTCGCACCGCCTCCCCGGCGGGTAGTAGTGAGGAGAAGGCGGCGGCGGCGGCGGTGGGAGGGGAGAGGGGCTCAGAGCGGAAGTGACGCGTGGCTGCGCGGCCCAGACAGCTTCCTTTTCTCGCCATCGCTCTCGCTGAGGGGCTCGTGCGGAGTTGGCCGGGCGGGAGCAGCGGCGGACGATGCCCAGCAAGGTTCTGTGGGGAGATCTAATGGAGGAGGCGGCGCCCCTGGATGGGCCCGAGAGCCCGCGGAGGGAGAGTGGCCGGCACAAGGTGAGCGCGGCGGCGACCTGTCAGGCCCGGCCCCGGCACCTCGCCTTCCCCGATCCCCATCACCTCCGGCGGCTGCTCCGCCGAGCCTGGCCGGGGAGAGCGCATGGACCCGGACCCGCCTTCTTGGCCGCCTCGCGGGCAAACTAAGGCTGGGCGGGGGAGGGAGAAGTTAGAGCCCGGGATGGCCCCGAGCTTTCCTCGCCCTCCATTCAGTCTGGGGTCCCCTTCCCGTCCCGACAGCCTGTGGACCCCCGTTTTACGGGCGGGCCCTCCTCCCGCGGCCGAAGCGTTCGAGCCCGCTGGTATCCCCGTGAATGCGTCCCTCCCGTAATGAAGATCGAGCGCCCCCCCAGCGCACGGCCCGAGATTGCTGCAGCACCCCCCGAGCTAACCCCACTCGCGACGCCCCAAATTGTTAAATTTCTCCTTTCGAGCCCATAAGCTTTGAAAGATGTTACTAGTGTTCTTGGAAAACTGAGGCGCCCAGAAGTTTCATGAAATGTGGCCGTGGTCCGCATTTAGTAATTGTTGAAATTTCCACCCTACTTTCCCATCGCTTTCCAGTAAAGTTCCACGAGTATTTGTTGACTCTGTCACGTGTACATCCCCAGGGTCAAGACCAAAGGGAGCCCCCCCCACCCTGAGAATCTGGGGAGGAGCTAGCGCCTGCTGCGAATGTTAGCTGAGGAGGGAGGGTGCTTAGATGGAGGGCCATGCGGAAGCCTCCCCCAGGGTGGGACACGGACACCAGGGTTCTGCTGAAGAAGGGGGTCTCGTGGGGCGGAGCTCCGGGATGGATCTTTGTGAGGGGAAGGGAGGGAGTCCGAGCCTGGCAGGCTCCGTTCTGCAGGGAGGGCTTGTTTTTTCTTAGAATCACCCCCTTCCGCTCAGACTTGTGCCAGATTAGGGTTTTTATTTTTTTTTTAGGCTGGGGTTAAGTGACTTGCCCAGGGTCACACAGCTAGGAAGTGTGAAGTGTCTGAGACCAGATTTGAACTCAGGTCCTCCTGAATTCAAGGCTGGTGTTCTATCCACCGCGCCACCTAGATGCCCCTTGCCAGATTAGTTTTAAAGCATGTGAGGGTCTGGAGAGCGGGAGGAAAAGTCTGAGCCTCCCCCAGCAGCCTCACCCTGGAGGCTCTGGAGAGCGCAAACCCACTTGTGGATTTCCTTGCCCTTTGGGAGTAAGGTCTGTGACTACGGAAAGGCCTGGAGGAATGGAGAGAGAAGGTTCTCTGACGGCGCGCTCTCAATTTCCCACTCTCCCTGATCGCGCAGGGTTCTGTGCGATGGAGCTGGCGCAGGCCGGCATCTCCCGGAGCAGCCTGCACTGAGTGGGAAGTGACCGACTCCTCCCCAAATGAGCTTGTGTTTGTAATCAACAAGCATTTTTTGACGTTTATTCTGTGCTGTATGTATCCTATGTAAGGGTACAAAGGAAAACTCAGTTTTTCCCTCAGGCGGTTTACTTTCTAATGGGAGAAGACAATCATTAATAAATAATTATAATATAATATAATAATTATAGTTCATGTTATACTTAATACAGTAGAAATTCCGAATACATGGAAGTCTCCTATAGAGGGAATGGCACCCAGGGGGAAGGAGAAAGGCCTCTGGAAGGAGGTGGTGCTTGAGATGAGTCTTAAAAGGAAGGCAGAGATTCTAAGAGTTGGGAAGGAATGTTCTGGAATGTCTTGCGCAAAACCACAGCAAGTAGAGCAGCCAGGCTGAATTGAAGCATGAAATAAGGAAGCAGAAAGGAGGAAGATGAAAAGTAGAGTTCTGGTGTCACTACAATTTATTGAGTAGGGAGAGAGGTGACATGAATACTTACTTAGTATAATCATGTTGGTGAACATGAGATTGGGAAAAATTGAGATGGGAGACCAAGAAGGCCATTGGAATAGCTCAGCTAATGGGGGACTTCTGATATGGTGGCTCTTAGGATAGAAAGAAGGGGACAGACGGAAATGAGATTTGGCGATTTTGGATTTATAAGGTCAGTGAGAGAAGCTGAGGATGACGTAAAAATTATGAACCTGTTTGGAGGTGCAAAGTTCTTGGAACCTGAGATGTTTGTAGGACATCTGTTTTAAAATGTCCGACAAGTAGTTAGTGATAATGATGAACTCTAGCTCAGAAGACAGACTAGGGCTGGAGGTAATTGAGCCCATTAGGACTAATGTGATCAGATCACTCAGAGTAGAACAAGAAAATAAAATAGAATTTTAGAGGTATCCCAAGTACCGGATGTAGTATGGATAAAGATCCTGCAAAGGATAGTTGAGAGGGAATTGTTAGGTCAGTGTTTGCGTGGACAAAGAGAGCATGCACTGTTTTGGACTAACTTGGATCAAATTAGAGAGCCTTGAAAAGCCAGCAAAAAAATAGGGTCTAAGGAGTGAAAGTAAGACATTACTTATGAGTTCCATAATAATAAGTAACTGATGTTTATGTAATGCTCTAAAGTTTGCAAAATACTTTGTGCCCAGGATTGTTCTGAGTCTCAAATGAGTTAATCTGTGTAAAGGGCTTTGCATGTTTTAAAGCATTGTCTAAATATCAGTTATTTATAATTATTATTTAGGAATTGTTAACAGTTCATAAAGATGATAGTTGATAGAAGAAGCCGAACTCAATGCTGAAGAAGAAGCATTCCCAAAGAGGGGGGAAAGAATAAATAATTATTGAAGCAAACTAGTTCAGAGTAGATTAATCAGAAAATTACAAAACAAGGGAGGAAAAGTTTTGAGAAATGATTGTTCAGCTATGTCAGATGCTAACCAGAGCTTTTCCATAGAACAGAATTCTCTTTTTGATTCTGTGATATAGGAGCAGGAATTAGAGACCTGACAAGGGATGAGTCATCCCATGCTTAAGTCAAGTTAAAAGTAATCCAAACCAAAATGTTATTTCAAAGTTGAGCTTATCTCCATAAAGCCCCTCTAGTCTTCTCTTCTCACTTCCTCTCTAACTAGTTTGACTAAACCTAAACACTGACTAGGAATATGAGGGGGAAGGACAGGTCTTGAAATTACTTCATTTCAGGCTAAATTTAGAGGCTACAAATGATTTTTGACTTCATAAAATGGGACTGTAAAATAACTATTGAATTCTAAAGATATATTCTCTTAATAGTACAGGATTTCAAAAGTTAATTATTTCCAACTTGTGCTAAAATCACTAGAGTAGCACTCTAAGATAGACCATTAAGGATTTTCCTTAGATCAGGGAAGGGCTGATTTAATTTTATTTCCTTTTCCCCCTTTCTAAAACAGGATTGAGAAATCATTTCTTGAGAAGGGTTTGTGATTTTCATAAGGGTTGTGTATTTGTGGGGGAGGTGAGGGGTTTTGCTGCTGCTATCGGGTGTAGCCATAGCTACAATTCGGGATAGGTTTCAGTCTTACTGCCTTCCCTTCTTCTAGCCTTTTAAATATGGATGAACCCAAGGTGCAGTCCTTGGATGTCTTCACTTTGTTATATTTTCTCACTCTTTTTTTTTTTTTTTTTTTTAAATAGCTTTTTATTTACAAGGGTAAATTGTAATTTTTCAGCATTGACAATTGCAAAACCTTCTGTTCCAACTTTTCCCCTCCTTCTCCCCACTCCTTCCCCTAGATGACAGGTAGACCAATACATGTTAAATATGTTAAAGTATATGTTAAATACAAAATATGTATACATCTCCATACAGTTATTTTGCTGCATTAGAAATAAGGTAAAATTAACCTGAGAAGGAAATCAAAAATGCAAGTGGACAAAAACAGAGGGAGTGGAAATGCTATGTACTGGTTCACATTCATTTCCCAGAGTTATTTCGCTAGGTGTAGCTGGTTCAGTTCATTACTGCTCTATTGGAGCTGATTTGGTTCATTTCATTGTTGAAAATGGCCACATCCATCAGAATTGATCATCATATAGTATTGTTGTTGAAGGATACAACGATCTCCTGATCCTGCTCATTTCACTCAGCATCAGTTCATGTAAGTCTCTCCAGGCCTTTCTGAAATCATCCTGCTGGTCATTTCTTACAGAACAATAATATTCCATAATATTCATATACCACAATTTATTCAGCCATTCTCCAATTGATGGGCATCCACTGAGTTTCCAGTTTCTGGCCGCTACAAAGAGGGCTGCCACAAACATTCTTGCACATACAGGTCCCTTTCCTTCTTTAAGATCTCTTTGGGATTTAAGCCCAGTAGTAACACTGCTGGGTCAAAGGGTATGCACAGTTTGATAACTTTTTGCTCTCCAGAATGGCTGGATACATTCACAATTCCGCCAACAATGTATCAATGTCCCAGTTTTCCCACATCCCCTCCAACATTCAGCATTATCTTTTCCTGTCATTCTAGCCTATCTGAGAGGTGTCTCACTTGTTTTTCTCTGCTTCAATGTTCCTGATCATCAGTATGATGCATGCAATTCCTAGATTGTCTTTGTCATCTGCCATAACTTCTTCCCAGGATCTTTGTTCCATGCTTTCATCTGTACTGCCTGCTGGATATATTTCCATCTGGATGTCTTACTGACATCTCAAACTCAGGATGTCCAAAATATTGAACTATTCTCTTTCTGTCTGCTCTCTTTGTCTATTAAAAAGTGTTTCCTTTAAGCCTTTTAGAAACACTGGGAAATGAATGTAAATTGTTAGCACTAATATCTGTCTGCCCAGGTTGCATGTACCTTCGGATTCTAATGTTTATTGTGCAACAAGAAAATGATATTCACACACATGTATTGTACCTAGACTATATTGTAACACATGTAAAATGTATGGGATTACCTGTCATCGGGGGGAGGGAATAGAGAGAGGGGGGGTAATTTGGAAAAATGAATACAAGGGATAATATTATAAAAAAAATATATATATATATATATATATAATAAAAAAAAATTAAAAAAAAAAAAGTGTTTCCTCCCCTACCTATCTTTTTATAGTACAGTACCTTAACTTCATTTCTTGTCTACTGTTATGATTTTTTGAGTTGCAGCTTTTTTTCTGTTATATTGTAGTCTCAGAGCCTTACACATTGTGCTTATAAATGCTTAATGAACATTGATTTAAATCACTTGAGAACTTCATAGCAGTCTTTTTTGTCTATTTTATTTACATTTATTTATTACTGTTTTTTTTGTTTCCTCAACAGAGTGATAAAAGAAAATTGAACCAGCGAGATGATCTTAAAAAGAAAATGGAAACATCAGATAATGATGATTTAGATGAACTTAACCCTCCCAAATCCAAAAAATCAAAAAGGAAAGAGAAGCTAAATGGAGAGACAAAAGAAGGCCTAGATAGATTTCCAAGTGAATTTTCAGGTTCACCCAAATCTGACAGAGCAAAAAAGAAAGGCCTTTCAAATACTAAAGAAAATGGAAAGACTTCAAAGAGCAGATCATCTCTTAGCAACTCCAGCCAGGCAACAAAACCCAGTAAGCTAGAAGAGGTATGAAGATTTTGTTTTACATTCAGTAGATGCATCAATGGGTCCTGGATATCATCATTGTGTACTCCCTGCTATGGTACAGTTCACAATCATTTGCACCTTCTCATATTATGAGACTCTTATATATGAACTCCCCTAATGTGTACACAGGGATTCCTTCTAGTACACAAGAGCTCTTTACCATCACACGGCTCCCAGTTCAGCAGCATTCACACTGTGCATCTTCTTTTTTCTTACATTAAGCTAAAGATATGCATTTTCTGTGTTGCTCCTAGTTGTAGATTTTATCCCTAAAATGAGATGGCTTTGGACAGTAAACTAGAGAGGTGCAAAACAATTAAACAGGTTATATAAGGACTTGGGTTTTATACAAAGCCAAGTTTTGGGGAGCAAGTATGACTTATATTCAGTCTAAAACAGCTTAACATAAAGAAAAAGGCTGATTTCTTTAATCTTATGGATCATCTTGCTCAAATGTCTATTCTGTAGATAAACTTTGCTTTAAAGTATGCATTGACAGATGCTGAATTCTTGAATTCTTATCTGTTTCCTTAGAAGATCCCACCCTCAAAAATGCAGGCTTATGGTTTCCTTTTATCTTTTCCCATGAATCCAAAATAGAGATGAAACGATGATGTCAGTAAATAAGAAACAATTAATTAAGCTATAGGTTATAGTTAAAATGTTTTTGTCCACTGTGAGTTCTTTCAGACCTTGGCTTATTGGCCTGATATAGTTCCCATGACTGAGCTGAACTGCATTTTATCTCAGTGTCCTGCTTTAATAAATAACAATATTGTTAAATTTGGCAGTTTATCTGTTTTGTCATTTTTTTTCCATTTTATAAAATGATTGACTTAATATTAACTTAAAGGGTAAATATTAACTTAAAGGTCTTAGAAAATGTTTACCCAGCTATAGAATTTAGGATGAAGTATGAACTATATATGAACTTGAATTTAATTTTGATAGGACCTAACACCAGAACAGAAAGAAGGTGCCTTCTCCCGATTCCCTATCTCTGAAGAAACTATAAAACTTCTTAAAGGTAATGTGAAGTTTAATTCAATGTGTAGTATAGCAAAATTACTTTTGTACTTTTTCTGGTCAAAAGAAAAGTATTGCATAAAACAACTGATGTTTTATTATGCTCGTGCTTCTGCTATCCTTGTTGATCTTCTGTTATCTTAAGGAATCCTGTCTCAAATTATTTTTAACATTGTGGTTTTGTTAAATACTAATTATTAATTATAAATTTGCTTTATCATTATTTTTATTAGTGGTGATGATGGCATACTTGATAGAGAGTTGGCCAAGGAATAAGAAATATCTGAGTTGAAATCTTATGTACTGTGTTGCATGAGCCTGAGCAAATCACTTGAGTGTGCAGTGTCCCAACAGCTAGAATAAGTTGAAGATAGTTATTGATTTGCATGCGTGGAAGGAGTCTCAACACTGGAAGTTTCTTATATCAGTGAAATTGGATTGAAGCCAATTTTTTTTTTTTTTTTAAATTTTGATTTGCTTTGAATACTTATAATCTGTATTTTGGGAATTGCTTAATTTTACCTGGGAATTTGTATGGTTTTTGTTTTTTCTTTTCTTTTTTAAACATATAACTATTTTATTAAAGATCCTTACTAAAAGAGATTAAGAAGATTTCTCTGGGTAATTATATCTTCAACTTTTATCTGTGAAAGACAAGTATGAGGTTGCTGCTGCTGCTGCTGCTGCTTCTTCTTCTTCTTCTTCTTTTCTTCTTCTTCTTCTTCTTTTCTTCTTCTTCTTCTTTTTTAAAGAAACTTGGGACTGTCTCAGTTTTTAGAAGTCTTTAAGCTGCTATTTTTAAGCCTGGATTGAAGTTAAAGTAAGGAATCAGTTGGTGAACCATTGTATGCAGATTCATTATGTTGGGCCATTGACTTATTTTGTCATTTGGTATCACACAGCGTTAGCTCTGGAAGAAAATTTTGTGATCATGTAGTCTAACCCTTCCATTTTATACAATGAAAATTCAGGCTCACAGTGACTGGGACGTTTGCAAGATCCTGCTGGCAGTGTGCCTGCAGCAGAAACAGTTTTTTGGATTCCCAGGCCTCTGCTCCCTTCTTTTTAAATATGGACAATTTAACCCATTGTTAGCTGCCCTCAATTTATTTCATTGATGAACTTACTTGGAGAAACTTTGATATTCATTCCCTTTTCACTGATGGAGTTGTTGAGGAGTTGTGGAAAGGATTAATCTGTTTCCTTATCCCCTCCATCCTCTGTGTGGGTATAAGCAGATCTATATTATAGGCCAGTGGTGACTCTGCTTCTTTAGAGTATAGATAAGAGTTGACTGTCATTTGGACAGTATCTCTACAGAAAGAAGCTCTGAGGAATCTGTGTTGGTTATGCAAGGGCCAGAGCTGATGCTGCAGAACCATTCTAACAAAATTTCATTTTACAGCTCGTGGGGTAACTTATTTGTTTCCCATCCAAGTGAAGACTTTTAGTCCTGTATACGAAGGGAAAGATTTAATTGCTCAGGCACGGACAGGAACAGGGAAGACATTTTCCTTTGCTATCCCTTTGATTGAGAAACTCCAAAGAGATCAGGAAGAAATGAAAAAAAACCGATCTCCAAAGGTAACCATTATAATTACAGGCATGAATGGTTTTAAATACTATTATAAGGAAAAGAGGTTGTTGCCTAAAGCTTCAGTCTATGAAAATAAATGAACCTTTTGGGTCTCAAAGCAAACATTTCAAGAATAAGAACAATCCTTTTACTTTTTTATAGTTGCAAAAAGATTTTTGAAACAGGTGATTAGTGATTTCTACAGATCTTGAGATAGTTTTTGATATCTTCATATAACATGAAGCTGGTATGTTTGTTTTTAAAGTACTTATACATGTAATATATTCAGTAATGCCTTTTCCTAGGAATCCGCACTTGGTTTATGGGCATTTTTTCTTTTTTAAAGAATTTTTATTTTCTGTGTGAAATGTTATACAGAATGTAGAAATAAGTCCTCCTGCCCCCCTTTTTTTTCTTCCAGAACTGATTTAAAGGGGATTTTGGTGGTTTCTTTTAGTATTTAGAGATGTATGATGCTTTTATTCAATCTCTGCTTTGTGAATTTCGGTCTTGGAAATGCTCTCTTAATTTTTTCTTTAAACCACTACACAGGTCCTTGTTCTGGCTCCAACAAGGGAACTGGCAAACCAAGTAGCCAAAGACTTCCAAGATATAACTCGGAAACTTAGTGTGGCATGTTTTTATGGCGGAACACCATATCAGGGCCAAAGTGAGTGAATGTTCATTTTAGTTGTTAAACATGTAATTATTCATACATCAAAAGAAACAAGCAATTCTTAGACTTTTTTTATTTATAAATATGATTGGCTTTTTTTCCCTTCCTTAGTTAATCACATTAGAAGAGGTATTGACATCTTAGTTGGGACCCCTGGTCGTATCAAAGACCACCTGCAGAGTGGCCGTTTGGATCTTTCTAAATTGCGTCATGTTGTTCTTGATGAAGTGGACCAAATGTTAGATATGGGCTTTGCTGACCAAGTGGAGGACATTATCCATGGATCTTATAAAACAGGTATTTCAAAATAATGTTAAAAGTGGATTAAAAAAAAATCTTTGGGATGAAGCCTTTGAATTTTCTGGGGTATATGTATACATACATAAATATTTGGGCTTTGAACTAGAAAATACATTCATCTTGGATTTGGAAATTTGGCTGGAGAATTTTGAAGTCTTACAGTGATGTTTCGGGACACTGAATCAGATTTATATGTTTAAGGTTCCGAAGACAATCCTCAGACCCTCCTGTTTTCTGCAACTTGCCCACAATGGGTATATAAAGTTGCCAAAAAATACATGAAAACCAAATATGAAGAGGTTGATCTTGTGGGGAAAATGATTCAAAAGACTGCAACCACCGTGGAAGTAAGAAATTTTGTTTTAAAATAATAATAAAGTCAGTTCTGCTATAATGAGACATGTATTCTGAAAAGGCTACATAAAATCTGCTATAAAACTATAGGCTTATAGGGGAAAACGGAGTTAACAGCCTAACTCTCAAAAACCTTGTCAGTAAGATATCAGAAAATAGTAGGAACCTATTGAAAAAATCGTAGCACAGTTTAAACATGTTAAATGGCTAAAGAATAGACAACTAGTGATAACATCTGTGGCCTCCTGCCCAGCGCCCAGCCTCCTTCCTTCCCACCCTTCCCTTTCCATAGCCCAAACAAGTCAGGCAGGTTGACACCCTGACCTCAGCAGGCCTCCATTGAAGTGAGAATGGGGGGGTGAAGACTAGCTTGTTCCTGCCTGCAGTTCCTACTGCACCAGAAGATATACAGTAAATTTAGCAATTTACCTTGACATGTACCCAAAGTTTGTTTGTGGAAGTAGGCATGGAAGGATTACAGCTTGTGAGTTATTTTTGAAGTGGTGAATTTTTCTGCAGTGCCAATGTTTATCTTGAGAAGAAATCTTGAGGAAACTAACTCAGTTCTAGTTATGGTCAAAATGTTCTCAACCATATTGAGAGAATCGGAACAAATCTTCATTTTTGAAACATGCATTTGTAGCCAAACTTAATTACTAGCATTTCCATTGTGCTTTGAGGTTTGCTAAGTGCATTATACAACAGCCCTGTGAAGTAGGTACTAATAGTGGCTAGTAGTGTTCAGGTTAGGAGTATCTGGAGGCCTAACCTGAACTCTAAGACCACACATACACACCGCCTCATTTTTTTTTCTTCTCAGAATCAATGGAGTACTTGGTCTGAGGCAGAAAGTCAACGATCATCATTGTAGCTTTTGGAAGTTATTGATTATTTGGGAAGTAAAGTTGACAGGGATTATCTTTCTGTGATTTCATAGACACATTTTTGAAATTTTCTCTCAAAGCATTTGGCCATCCAGTGCCACTGGTCTCAGAGGGCAGCAGTTATTGGTGATGTCATTCAGGTCTACAGTGGAAATGACGGGAGAGCCATCATCTTCTGTGAGACGAAGAAAAACGTGGCTGAGATGGCCTTGAATCCTCATATAAAACAGGTAGTCACTTTTTCTAAAGTTGAGGCTGTAGGGATGGAAAATTATTTGGAGCTTGTTGGTTTATAGGACCTGTTGGATTGACATTCAAAATTCAGTTAAGCTCAAAGAACTGAATGTCAGAAAAAGGACAATCTGTCAGGTCAAGTCATTTGTTCTGTTAATTACTGCTTTTGACTTAAAGACCATTGATAAGTGATCTGATTTTTAAAATACATTAGAGGAGAGGATCAAATGGAAGATTTCAGCAAGTTTCTGAGTATAAGGAGGATTTTATTCTTGATTGATTAAAAGGTTCAACAAACTAATATATCCCCTCCTCATTTTACCTGTTGTACACAAACCAACTATGATTTTTAAATAGCCTGTGCAGACACTCTTGATAGTTCCTTATGTTTCTATGTTGTATGGCAAGTACTTGTAAGTAGTAATTGTTTTCCAACAAAGACCAATTAAATGATCCTAAGGAGTTTTTGGAGTGATTCCAGATACAAATGACAGAATGAAAGGTAATTTAGAGAATCTTTCAGGTCTTTTTGTTCCTAAGATCTCGCAGGACATCTTGCAGAGAGATCATGGATTCAGGCCATAGATGTGGGGGACCAAGAGAGGGATTTAACATGGTAAGGGATATGCTGAGCTGTCCAGTTAGCTGATAGTGACAAACTTGCAGTTGTACTGCTCAGATTCAAGATAGGTTCTAGAACTTGGATGAGAATAAAGTCAAGTAATCAGCCTGTGCCCTGAATCAGATTGTTTCGTGTGTTTGAAAGTATGTAGTTTCCTGACCTAAGCTGCCCCTAAGATCTTTGAAGAACATGGCACTCGGTATGCGGAAAATATTAGTGGGATTCCAGATAATAAAGATTTGGATCATGTGAATCCCTAACATTCTCTCTAGAAGTAAGCAGGGCCAGCTTTTAAATTTAATTTAAGAAATAAAGCCAGAAGAAAGCATAAACAACATGTCTCTTATAAGGGAAGCAATTAATAAATGCTTGTTGAATTCAATCATCTGCTCTGACCAATTTAATTATTCTATGCCATCTGGAAAAGTTTGTAGTCAGAATAATTGGCAGTTTTTTTTTTATTAGACCCAGTTATTACTACTTTTGTGCCTGTTTAAGAAATGATTTGTGAATCCCATAGGTTTAACAAGTAGATAGCATCCTGGTCCTTACAGGTTTGTAGTCAGCTATCATTCCATGGGACAAGGTTCTGAAGCTGGGCTTCATCTACTAAAGCGTTTGCTTTTAACACAGGATCCTGTTTGCTTGGGGCAGAAATTAGAATTGTTGGAAGACAGAGGTTTGCAAAATGCATCAATTTTAAATGTGTCTTGCTTCTTGAAGAATTTGGACTTCTATTTACTGAATAGATTAGGTGCCCACTAAATGAGCTGGAATTTCACTATAGTGCTGATCTTAAGCCTTGAAAAAAAAATTTCCTTAAAATAAAACAAGACAGCAAATGAAGAATTTAAATTTATTCACTAATTAATTGATTACTTGTAATTAGCCAACACTAGGCATATTTTCCCCAAAGCTATAATTTTTGTTTGTAATCATTAACAGTTAACATACTTCTTTATGCAAGTCAGATTTGGAGTGGTCATTTTGAAGTATATGTGGGAAAACTCTAGCACGTCTTGTCTTTTAAGTAAATCAGAAAGAGAAGGCCATGGAGACTACTGTGTGCTACACAATTGAGATGATTAATATTAATGAATTAGTAGTGGCTTCTTTTTTCTTAAAGCTAGATGAAATTATGGGTCTCTTTTTCTAAAGATTTAGATTGACATTTCATTAAAATGGTTGTAATTCCTTTAGCTATGTTCTCTGATGCTTCAAAAGATCCTGGCCCTTCACCCTAACCCCTAGGTCTTCTTTAGGAGACTTGGGGCATTTGAGATCCAGGATGAAAAGCAGGATGGTGCCTTTGCATCTGGAGGGTCATTCATGGGGAGCATGATTCATTACTTCATAGCCAGACTTGGTATGGTGACCTCCTCTAGAATTGGACCAGGTTGGAGGACCAGTGTACACATGGAACAGCTTGGTGAATCTGCCACAACCTGTGCCCCCGGGAAGAGCCTTCAGAAATGCCACATTCCCTCTGAGCCATAGCGAGATGTCCGAGGACAAAGGCTTCACTAGGCTGTGTGGATAAAATAGATCCTATGAAATATCACGGGGTTGTCTTGGTTCTACCAGAAGTAAGTATTGTCCAGGCACTTAGTTTTATTTTTTTTCCTCCCCCCTCTCTTTCTAAATAGAATGCACAGTGTTTGCATGGTGATATTGCACAGTCACAGAGAGAAATTACCTTGAAAGGCTTCAGGGAAGGCAGTTTCAAAGTTTTGGTGGCAACTAATGTGGCTGCGCGTGGTTTGGATATTCCTGAGGTTGATCTCGTGATTCAAAGTTCACCTCCACAGGTAGGAGATGGAAATATGATTTTAGTTTGAAGGCCCTGTCATTTTAATTCTTGAGAATTATTTGAATAAACTTCATTGTTTAGGACTGTTCTTTGAGATAGAGAAGTCTGAGAGATTTTCTGTTGTTCCTTAGCCTTCCATATTAACATTTTTATAAGACTTTGTGGTCCAGTTTTTCTCTCACTCACCCTCTCCCCCCAAAACTGCAAACAATCTGATAAAGTTTAAACATTTCTATTCTAGTCATGTTGTGTAAGAAAAACCATGAGGAAAAAGGGGAAAATAGTCTACTTTGATCAGCACTCAAATTCCACAGTTCTCATTCTAGAACATGGATGGCATCTCTTAAATATTCTCAAAGATTAACTTTTCACAATAGCCATGTAAGATTGGTGCTTTTATTATTTCTGTTTTACAGATAAGGATACTGGGGCTCAGAGAGAGTAAATGGGTTGCCCAGGATCACACAGATCCTCTCACAGTCCCTTTGTGAATCCTCCTAGTTGGCCTCTGGTGGTTTTATGTATCCAAAGTAGGAATTGCCATAACTGTCTAATGGAAGGAAGTAGTCCCTGGAAAACATTAATAGGGAGGGAAGAGTTGACATTTCTTTTTTAGTAAATGTATTTCAAAGAAGTGATCGAAAGATTTTGTAACATAGCTATTATATACTTTTATAGCTATTATTATACTCTTCCTGAATGCAGTTATCTGTTGTGCAACATGCCAGAAGTTTCAAGAGAATTATCTCTTCTTATTCAGGATGTTGAATCCTATATCCATCGTTCTGGGCGTACAGGGAGAGCTGGACGAACAGGGATTTGCATATGTTTTTATCAGCCAAATGAAAGAGGTCAGCTGAAATATGTGGAAGGAAAAGCAGTGAGTAGAGCTCTTAACCTATTGCCTGTGCTACATGGGGAAGGGGCAGGGCCAGGGGATATGGAGAGGAAGGAGAAGTAGTTTTCTCTCTAACTATAAATCATAGACATGGATCTTCTGCTGATTCTCACGTTTTGTTCTTGAATATGAAATGTACAGAAATAAAATCTTGCTTTGAAACTTTTTGCTTTAATAAAGTTTTTATGTAGAGAAACTAATTTTATTGTGAAGGAGCTCATTCTCAGTTTCCTATTGGATTTTATAAAGCATAATAGCTTTAAAAAATAGGAATGAACCAGAGGAGCTTTTTATTTTAATTTTAGTGTTAGGTTCCTCATTCTAGCCAATGGGGCAGGCAATTTTTAGTATTGGGAGTGAGGATTTCTTTAAGGGTTTATTTGGAAAGTTACACGCATATTCCTCCCTTGTTCCTCTAGTTGTGAACTATCCACAAAAACTTACTCTCTATATTACTTTTCCATATTTCTCTTTGAATCCTTCATGGAAGTTACACCTTGCTCTGGTTCTTTTAATTTAAGGATGTCAGAAAAGCACTTTAGTCATTCTCTTAATTCTTTTTTCTGGTCATATCTTTTATGCATGATGTCTTTTATATTATCTATTGTATGCAAATCATTGTTGATGATGCACTACAACATATATAACTACTTGTTGAATAATGGCATAATAAAGGTTCTAAAAGAGATTACACATGTGCTGATGAGCAGTTTTTGTCAAGAAAGATTCTTTGTTGACATCAAAGGAGTCATTTTTTGGAAATTAGCATTTAATCCTATTACAACAAATATATAAAAATCCTAGCAGGGTTTTTATGGGTTTTTAGTATAAATATACCTTAATCTGTATTTTGGAAATTTTCAGTGTATGTCCAAAAAAATAAAAATTACTTAAATGTATTAATCTAGTAATTATTTCCAGAGACTTCCATTTTCTTTAATATTATTTTTTAATTTTCAGGGAATCACTTTTAAACGTGTAGGTGTTCCAACTACAATGGACTTAGTTAAATCTCGAAGTGTGGATGCCATCAGGTAAGGGGTTTTTTGATCTTGAGGGATAACTTTTTTCTCTTGTCCATGATGCACAGTTTGAATTCATCAAATGTTTATTCATGCACCAGCTGTAGTACTTCATTTAACAGATTTCTAAGATCCAAACTTCAGGTGCTCACTTTTTAGCAGTTTGGTTAACTATACTAAAATAGTTTTCTTTGTAAACTTGGACCATGAAAATCTGTATATTGCTTCTTGAGGAATAAGAAACATGAACTACTACTTACTAATCATCTTGATTCCTCATTAACTAGAACACTAAAAAAATTAGTTAACTAAAAAAAATTAACTCCTAACTCTTTTTATAATTGAGCAATGAAGTTTATGGTGCTATTTGGAGAAAAATAGGTGTGTTAGTGGTCATGTATAGAATACCAGTCATATTTAAATTGGATTGATACGAGTCAAGATAGGAGTGACTGATATATGCATTAGCTACTTTATCTGACCCGACAAGATGGAGGATTGGGACATTTTCTCCAATCCTCATGAATTCTTAGACCGCTTCAAAAATAAAAGATAAGACGTGTTATTTGTACAAATTAAGATACACCTAGAACTCTGATGAGGTAACAGCTTGATGAACTAAGAAGCAATCCCTTATCCCTAATAATGTTCATTCAACTCCTCCACCAGCCCCTAGGTGGGCTGTATGATGGGTCCCCTAGTGTTATGTTCTGGGATCAACTCAACATTTTCCTTGATGCTACTGCCATCTTTGCTGCCACAACCTTTACTCTTTCCTGCCCCGCCTTTACTCTGCTCCATCTCATCATCCTGTGGCAACAGGCAACAAAATCAATTCTGCCCAGACTTAACCTGTGAGGAGGAGGTAGAGGTATGAGAAGATAGAGATAAAGGAAAATGGAAGTTTGCTCTTCCTATCTTTTCTATGGCAATTTTCAGTCAGAGAATTAAGGAATAGCTAGAATTAGGTCAGGACAAACAGCATGGGAGAAAGGCTCCATCAGGTTTGAAGAAAAGGGGACTGGCTCCTAGCTGAGGCCATTTCTATTCTTAGATAAGTATGTCTGACAATTAGAGACTGATGAAAAGTGAATTTCCTAGTATGAGAGGAAGCTGAAAGCTTTAAGATTTTGTCCTCAAGAAAATTGCTATCAAAGACCTTAGGGAATAAACTTGATTAAAAACCTTGAATAAACTTGATTAAAAACCTTGAACATACATGGATAAACCAATTGGGTCAAAGTAACAAAATGGAAGATGGACATCTTAACAAGTCCAAATATTTCTGAATTGATATTTCATAACAAAGGAATATCAGTACTTGATGAGGCAGAGGACCCTGAGGATTCCCAAAATAGCACAGAACCACAATGAGATAGAGATAAATAAGAATCATGAAAGCAGAATTTATGGGCCTGCACAGTCAAAATAATTTGCAAAATATAAAAACTTGAATAGTGGAAAGTCTCACCATCACCACTCTTCCAAAAAAAAAATAATAATAAGGGAGATAACTTATTGGAAATGTAAATATACAGAAATTTACGATAGTCTGGAAGAAAAATATGCTTATGGCAATGCCTGTTTGATAAAAATTACAAACCTATCTGACAGTTGCAGTTTTAATGCTATCAAAATAAAGTGATATTTTATAGAACTCAATAATGATAAAATTCATTTGAAGAAATAAGATCTTGAATAGAAGAAATGCATATTTGATGACTTAAAAATGATAGTAATTAAAATGTCCATCCCCTTTGATCCAGAAATTCCCCTAGTAAGTATATACTCCAAAGAGACTGTGATAAAGAAGTCCCTGTATACATCAAAATATTTATAGTAGCATTTTTTGTCATATCAAAGGATTAAAAATAAAGTAGACGGCATCATTTGGGAAAGTTTTCAAATTGTGGTCCTTGAAAAAAGATTAGAACACAAAAAGATAAAGAATAAATTGCCCAGCAAGAAATCATTACTTTTAGACCTCTTAGTGTCTTGGAATTTTACTGTGCTGTGTGATGGACTCAAAGAAACATTAAAAGGTCTTTGGGAAGAGGGAAATCAGCAGAGCAAAAAAAACAAAACAAAAAAAACTCCAGTGTAAATAGAAACAACAATTGCACACCAAAAAATTTAAAAGTTCACTTTTGCAAAATTACACCAACCAAGCATAGCTTCAAAGAAGACATATTCATCCTACCCCTGTGAAGAGGCAGCAGATCCACAAGTGTGGTACAGACTTTTATTTGTGCCATTTATTAGTTTTGCTGATTTCTTTTTGTTTTTTCTTTTTAAAACAAAATTGTCATATGAGATAACGCTTGGGGGAAATAACTGGAGAGATGCTGGTGATTAAAAAAATAAAAATAATGATGACTTCTGTTATGGTGTAATTTAGAAGAAACTTATATTAAAGTTAATATGTGCAAAATATCACTACATTTTTGAAGATGTTTTCAAATCATTTCTGAAAATTTAATTATTAATAGCTAGAACATTAAATATGAAGGGATAGTTTAATGGATTTCTATTCTGGTTAAAAATTCTACAACCTTAGCTGGAAATAAAAATCTGCTTTATAACCAAGAAAATGTTATATTAAATAAAATTGTAGGTCCCTGGCTTCAGTTTCTTTTGTTGCTGTTGAATTTTTCCGGCCATCAGCTCAGAGACTGATAGAGGAGAAGGGGGCAGTGGATGCATTGGCAGCAGCATTAGCGCACATCTCAGGTGCCTCCTCTTTCGAGCCTCGATCCTTGATCAACTCTGATAAGGTACCGATCTTTGGGGCAGCGATAACGGAGGGCAGCAGATAAGTGTGCCCTAGCACCATAATTGTTGTAACTCCCTTAATGTGCCATGCTTCGGTGCCATGTGTATGCAGAGCATGCTTTGTGCTGCTGAGGCATTCTCTCAAGGAATTTCCTTCTTCAGGAAATCTTGGACATCTGTCCCAAATCATAGACTCTTAGAAGGGTCTGGAAGCAAAAGTTCTTTCCAGCAACCTTGACAGAAGGCCAACCCAGGCTTTTCTTGAGCTTGTCCAGCACCAAGGGCCTACTTTCCTAAAACACAGACTTTACCTCCAGATAGACCTGTCAGCCAAAAGGTCTTCCTTGTACGTGCTTCCCTGGAACTTCCCCTGATGATCCTGCCGCTGCCCTCATTGTGTGTGTGTGTGGGGGGGGGAGCAAGTGCATTAATACTCTTCTGGTGGATCTTCTTTCCACCCGGCCCTGCCAATAACTGCTTCTCTTTCTCTGCTCTCCAAGCTCCCACTGTTCTTGTCTGATTTCACTGTCTGTTGGTGATTTTTCATAGCCCTCTTCTCTCCACTCTCATGTTCATGCTTGTCCTTCAGCCTCCTCTCCTTGGGGTCCTACAAAGTATAACGTAAACTTAGCAGACTTTGCTCCCATCCTTCATTCTGCTGCCTTTACTCTTCTGCCTCTGGGTCTTTGTACTGGCTCAAGAGGTATCTTTGCCACATCTCTATCTTGTAGACTCCCATAATCATTCACCTCCTGCTGCATGAAGCTTGTCTTGGCCCTCCCCTTTCTTCCCTCTTCCCAGTTTATTTTGTATCTTGAGTATACTTGTTTCTCTCTTTGGGCTGCTCTGCTAGAAGGAGGGCAGGTAGAGCTTTATTTTGCTTTTATGTCATGTTGTTATTTTTCAGTTATGTCTGACTCTTTGTGATCCCATTGGGGATTTTCTTATCAGATACTAGTTTTGCCATTTTCTTCTCCATCTCATTTTACAGAGGAGGAAACTGAGGCAAATAAGGTTGAGTGACTTGCCCAGGGTCATGCAGCTAGTGTGTGTCCTATCTTTCTGACTTTGGCCTAGCATTGCATCACCTGGCTGTTCTTGTATCTTGATTTCAAGCTTCTAATTGATATTTAATAAATGCTTGTTGATTCACTGTTTAGTTGCCTTTTTTGGGACACTAGTTTATCACTCTCTATCTTAAAATGTAGTCCCTGAGATTGAACATAGTACAGTACATGTGGTCTGACCACACAGAGAAGGAGTAACAGGGCCCTTCGATATAAAACCTTAAAAGGTTCAAAAGTGATTTGCATACATGATCTCATTTGATTCTAACTACAAATCTTCAAGGCACTTCTAATGATTATTGCCATTTTACTAATGAGAAAGCTGGAGCTCAGAAAAGTAAAGTAATGATCATAGTCATATAATCATGGAGATAGAATCCAAAGCTCTTCTGCTGATATCAAGCCGAAGAGAATATAATTGTGACCTCCATTGACCTTAACACTACACTTCTGTGATTATAACCTCAGGTGCTTTTCTTTCTTGTCTCATGTCTCAGAAGAATCTTCCCATGAAATGTTACAATTGATTTTGTGAACCTAAACCATACAGCTTTATTTCTCTCTATTAACTTTCATGTTCTTGGTTTTAGCTTAGGGCTACAGCCTGAGATTCCAGTAATAATCAAATTATAAGAATTGAATAGTTTAAAAGCCTATTCTTCATCTGTAAAAGTACAGTGAACTTCATCCATTCTATTATAGCAAGCTTCCTCTTTTCCTCTTATTTTATATACTAATGAGGCATTTTGGTCATCTGGCCTGCTTCAGATGAAAAGTCTCCACAGTAACAAACTTTCTCTTTTCCAGTTTGTTCCCACTTGAATAATATCTTACTTGTATGTGATTTTTAGTCTTCAAAAAGTTTTATATGCATTATCTCATTTTACCCTCAACAGTGTAAAACTAACAAGGGGTTATATCCTCAGTTCCTCCATGCTTTTAGGAGTTTTTGTGACCTAAGGTGATCACTAATAAATAGCAAAGAGCTAATAAAAGTTGGGCTAGAAATTGGCTTCTACATCCTGCTGCATTATTCATGAAGAAACATCAGTGTTTCATTAAATGTTAATTTTTAGAATTTCTAGTTACTTCAAAAACTATTAAAAATGCTATAATAAATGAACAGTGAAGATAATATGGCACTGTTTGTTGATTCAGTAAGTGCTGAATCCAGTTTTTGAGATAATTCTGCCAGACAGCATGGGACATGTTGAATGAACTTAAGATGCTCAGTCTATAGTAATTCTCTGCATTTCAAATTTTATTAGAAAGCAAAAGTTATGTTGTCTAATGGATTTTCTAGCTAATTTAATGCAATGAAAATTCTTGTGATTTCGAATTGCATTAGCATGCAATTTCATAATCTCTGTCTTATTTTATCTGTGTGATTTTTAAAGGTAAATCTGCTTTCTTTTATAATCCTGAAATCCATAATTCATATTGACTGTGACCTTTACTCCTGAAGGGATTTGTGACTATGACTCTCCAAAGTCCAGAAGAGTTACAAGACATTAGCACTGCTCGGAAGGAACTCAGCAGGAAGCTGAGTAATGACACCATGTCCCGAATTGTCCGTATGTGCCTCCTGAAAGGGAAAATGGTAAGCGTCCCAATTCTTCTACAAAGCTTTGTAAGCAAACGAAAGGTATTTAGAAGATTCATAGTGATCTCTGAGTGCTGGCTTATATTTCTGATAAAATATTGGGGATGCAGTAACCCTTTTCCAAAGAAGTCTAAAAGTCACTCTTGTTTCACAAAATCCAAAACTCTTTTAAGCGTGTAGATATAATTTCTTGGCCCTTGAAATAACTTCTATTAATTCTGGTTGCACTATTATTTTTATTGGTCTGGCCTCCCAGAACTTGAGCAGCTTTGGAGGGGGGTAGGCATTTGATTCATCTTTGTTACTTTGGGCCATATAGAGTGTGACATAAAATTACCATTTAAAAAATTTTACTTGCATGGGACTTCACTTAACCTTTTTCTTCAAAAAAATTTAAACTGCTGGGAAATTACCAGCAAAGCCTATTTTAGTGAAGATTGCCTCCTCAGTATTTCAAACTTTAAAAAAGTTTTATCATTTTCTTTCTAGGGTGTATGCTTTGATATTCCAACAAGTGAGTCAGAACTAATGCAGGTAATCTTTTTTGTGTCTACTTTTAGAAGAATATTTATAAAACCAGCTGTTTTGTTTTTTTTATTTTTTATTTTTTATTATTATTTTTTTTTTTTTTCTTAATATGGTCACTATAGCCTTGGTTGCTTTTTATTTTAAAAACACATGCAAAGATAGTTTTCAACATTCACCCTTGCAAAACTTTGGGTTCCAAATTTTTTTTTCACGCTTAGACAAGTAATCCAATATAGATTAAAGATGTGCAATTCTTCTAAATACAATTCCATATTTATCATGTTGCACAAGAAAAATCGGATCACCAAAGGGGGAAAAAAGAAATTTAAAAAAAGTAAACTACAACAACAAAAAAGGTGAAAATATTATGTTGTGATCCTCTATTCAGTGCCTATGGTCCACTTTCTAGATGCAGGTGGCTTTCTCCATCACAAGTCTATTGAAATTCCCTTGAATCACCTCAATGTTGAAAGAGCCAAATCCATCACAGTTGATCATCACATAGTTTTGTTACTTTGTACATTGTTCTTTTGGTTCTGCTCACTTCACTCAGCATCAGTTCCTGTAAGTCTCTCCAGGCCTTTCTAAAATCATCCTGCTGATTATTTCTTACAGAACAGTTAATATTATACAACGTTTCTTACGGAACAGTAACATTATACAACATTCACATACCATAACTTATTCTGCCATTCTCCAACTGATGGGGCATCCATTCAGTTTCTAGTTCCATGCCACTACAAAAAGGGCTGCCACAGACATTTTTGCACATGTGGGTCCTTTTCCCTTTTTTATGATTCTTTTGGGATACAGACCCAGTAGAAACACTGTTGGATTAAAGGGCATGCACAATTTGATAGCCCTTTGGATATAATTCCAAATTGCTCTCCAGAATGGTTGGATCAGTTCACAATACCACCAGCAATATATTAATGTCCCCAAAACTAGTTGTTCTGAATACTATTGTGAAATTACCTGATTGCTGCCAGTCATTATTTGCTTAAAAAAAAAAAAAAAATCTTTTCTGTGTACTGAAACAACAGCATTTTCATATATACAGCAAAGCAAAACGAAAATATAAAATCATATATATCTTCACCTTATACTCCCTAACTTTTAAAAATATACTGCTCTCCAAAAAAACCAAAAAAAAAAAAAAAAAACAAAATAGTGCCTAAAAACAAATCCTGGGATAGCAGAATCAGTAAAAAGATGAGGTGAAACAATCTTTTATTCTAAGGAGCTTGGAAGATTGGCAAGAAAGAAAATGAGAACACAATCCAGAGCAGAAAACATTCCAGCAAGCCAGCAGTGAGCCCCACCTCAGCAAACTAGTGGGAGAAGCTGAGTCCCGGTGCCATGAACAGGTACACACCAACATGAGTACCCTTCCAGCAAAGCCAGAGGAACAGCAGATTCCAGCTCTAAGTACCAACATCAGTCCTAAGGTGCCTAAGCAAGCAGGCAGTCAAACGCTAGCTGTCATTCAACATAGCCCTGGACTAACAGACAGTAGCAGCTAGACCACCACTTGCTTTCTTGTAGCCCTGGAGAAAAGCAGAAACATCCCACCAGCCTCAGTGTGCCAGACATCAGCACTAGGATCCTGACTCAGCACCAGGTAAGCTGCCAAACTCCCTATGACTTCCAACAGCACTATCCCCTTCCTATCCCACTCTCTCAGCACAGCACCAGATATGAGGATCCTTCAACGACCTTCTGGCAACATCAGCATGGCATCAGGTAAACAGCCAGGGCCTATAGCACCTGACGTAAGAGAAAGGAAAAAAGCCTGAAAATAAAAAAAAAAGAATCTGACCACAGAAAGTTATTATGGTGATGAGGAAGATCAAGATATGAATTCAGAAAAGGACAATAATGGCAGAACCCTAAAGTAAAATGGGAAATGCTCCCAAGCCCAGAAATAACTCAGGATAGAGCTTAAAAGTTATATAAAAGGTAGAAGGAAAAAATGGGAAAAGAAAGAGTGATGTAAGAATTATGAACACAGTGAACAGCTTGGAGAAAAGAAAACAACTGCTTAAAAATTAGAATTTATCAAATAGAAAAGGAGATTCAGAAATCCACTGAAGAAAACAATTTCTTAAAAAGTATAGTTGACCAAAATGGGAAAGGAAGTACAAAAGCCAACTGAGGAAAACAACTCTAAAGTTAGAATTGGGCAAGTGGAATACATAATGACTATGAGACAAGAATCAAATTCAAAAGAATGAAAAACTAGAAGAAAATGTAAAATAACCTTATTGGAAAAACAACTGACTTGGCAAATAGATTTAGGGGATATGATATCAGAATCATTAGATTACCTGAAATCCATGATCAAAAGGAGGATTTAGGCAGCATCCTTCAAGAACCAGAGAACAAAATAGGTTTTTAAATTTTATTTTATTTTATTTTTTTAATTTTGCTGAGGCAATTGGGATTAAGTGATTTGCCCAGGGTAACACAGCTAGGAAGTGTTAAGTGTCTGGGATCAGATTTGAACTCAGGTCCTCCTGACTTCAGAGCTAGTGCTCTAGACAAAATAAGTATTAAAAGTATCTACTGATCTGAAAAAAGATTTCCAAAATAAAAATTCCAAGGAACATTCTAGCCAAATTGTAAAACTACCAAATCAAGGGGAAAAAAATACTGCAACTGTCCAAAAAGAAACAATTCAAGTACGAGAGAGTCACAAACAGAAATATTTCACTTGTAGAAGTACAAAAATCCTATTACAGTGTTGGAAAAAATTGGATGAAGGGTGATGGACATCACTTGAAACTTAATTTTATCAGTATTGGCTCAGAGAGGAAATAATGTACATAATTAATTGAATATCAAAATCTATGTTACCAGATAAGAAAATAGGAGGGGAAGGTGGGGAGGCAGAGTGAGAGAAAAGAGGGTAGATTGGGGGAGGTGGTAGATAGAAGCAAAACACTTTTGAGGAGGGAAAGGGTAAAAGAAGAGAGGGAACTAACAGAAAAAATAGTATGAAGGGAAATATACAGTATCATAACTGAATGTGAATGAGATGAATTTAATATCAATTCTAAATGCATATGCACTAAGTAGTATAGCATCGAATTTTTAAAGGAGAGGTTAAGTGAGTCATAGATTTATGACCAAGCAAGCAATAGAAAGCATTATTAAATGTAAAATGATTTTGATTATGTTACATTTAAAAGCTTTTACACAAACAAATGCAACCAAGATTAGAAGGAAAGCAGAAAGCTTGGAAACAATCTTTATACTAGTGTCTCTAATAAAGATATCTTACCTCTCAAATATATCGAGAACTGAGTCAAATTTATAAGAATACAAGCCATTCCCTAATTAATGGTCAAAGCATATGAACAGGCAATTTTCAGTTGAAGAAATCACTTTGATTACAGAAATGCAAATTAAATAACTCTGAGGTAGCACTTTATACCTATTAGATTGGCTACTGTGATAAAATGAAAAGGACAAATCTTGGAGAGGATATGAGAAAGTTTGGACACTAATGCATTGTTGGGGGAGTTGTGGACAGATCAGCCATTCTGGATGGTAATTTGGAACTATGCTCAAAGGACTATAAAACTGCATACCCTTTTTCTTATGCTTTGGAACACTGAAATCCTGGATAGTTGGTTTAGTTTGAAGGTTCTTAACCCTTTGTGTGTCTGTCTAGTGAAACCTGAATCCCATCTCAGAATGATGTTTTTAAATGCATAAAACAAAACTCAGGATTACAAAGGAAACAAAGAAAATTTTCATGAACCTTATATTACAAACCCATTTTAAATAATTCTAAAATAAGAGCTGTTATTCATGAGTTTTATGACATCTTTTTGGGCTATTCAGAGACGCTTTTTCACTTGGCTTTTGTCTATGTCCTCATTACTTTAACTTGCCAAAGAAGTGATTCTGGAATGAAAGGAGTACTGCAATTTTGTAGGGGACTCTGCTTGCTTATGATTGAGATTATTCTATAGTGTTTTGATTAATCTTGTGAATTATCTTCACAGGCAGAGTGGAATGATTCAGATTGGATATTATCAGTGCCAGATTCATTACCAGAATTAGAAGAATATTATGATGGAGGGAGATCCTCCAATACGAGACAGAGAGGCGGACGGTCAGGTGGTCGTTTTGGAGGAGGACGAGCAGGTGGTCGATCTAGTGGCCGGCAAGGTGGCCGGTCAGGTGGCCGGCAGAGTGGTGGTCGGTCACGGAGTCGACAAGATAACAGGAGGCGTGGAGGTGGAAACAGATCAAGAAGTCGGGGCAAGAAACGAAATTCCAACAGTTAATTCTGCCAATATAAGTTAGTTAATCAGGTCAAATCATGTTTATTGTCCACCTCAACTTGAGTCTTAGCTGGGGGGATATTTGCTATTTGCAAAAGCACTTCATCATATTTTTCAAAAATAGCATTACAACCATTTATGTGAAAACAAATTTACTTATCCAGTTATACCTTTGAATAAAAAAAATCTTTTATTGTCTCTTTTCACTAAGTGTGAAGAATTTCATTATTTCTAAAATTTCACAAAATTGCTTAAATACTTCATGAAAACATGATTTTACTGGTATGAGTACTATCTCTCTATCCACCGTCTTTGTTACCCAAGCTCACAGAATCTCAAGAGAAGAAAAGGGCTTCAGAAGTCTTTGACTTCAACCTGTAATTTGAGAAAAAATTCCACAAGACCCTGGCCAAGTATCTTTTAGCCTCTGCTAAAACCCAGGAGCAAAGAACTGGTCCTCCCTCTTGTTTAAGTGATGGATGACTTGCCCCTCTTTTGGACACTTGGGATTGCTAGGAAGAATCTCCCTATTATGAGTTGCTGTGGCAAATAATAGCCATTCAGGTCTTGGATGGTAGACATTTTTCTGCCCAGTTCATTGAATCTGCTGCCAGGCCTGCCCACATCCTCTACCTTTTTGACTAGGAAGGCCCTGTGGGAACTTGGCTTCACTGGCATAGCCACCAGGAATCCAGGACAGACTCTAGGTGCCAAGTCCCAGAAAGGACATCTGCGGGAATGTTACCCAGATTTGTACAAAGGCTCTGCTCATGTTTATCTGATTCTGAGGTTCTATAAAGACGAAAGTTGCTTTGTACATTTGGAAGAGGGAAGAGGCCATCTTGTTATAATGGAGAGGGGAAATGAAGGGAAAATCCAATGAGATTGTAGCACAAGGTTCTGCTCATAAATAAGGGCTCCAGGTCCTTCAGTGTATCTGTACTTAGGCATTTGTCCAGGAGTACAGATGACAACTGCAAGGAGTACTGTATTGTGTAGGGGACTGCTTGCTTATGATTGAGATTATTCTATGATGTTCTGATTAATCTTGTGAATTATCTTCATGGGTAGAGTGGAATGATTCAGATTGGATATTATCAGTGCCAGATGCATTGCCAGAATTAGAAGAATATTATGATGGAAAGAGATCCTCCAGTACAAGAAAGAATACAAAACAACATGCAATTCAATAAGCTATGTGCCAGGCACTTTACAATTATCTCATTTGATTCTCACAACTCTGAACTAGATGCTGTATTACCATCTTTTATAGAAAATTAATATTATTACCTTTATATGCCACAACTTGTTCAGCCATTCCCCAATTGACCGGCATCTACTCATTTTCCAATTCTTTGCTACCACAAAAAGAGCTGCTACAAACATTTTTGCACATGTGGGTCCTTTCCCTCCAAAGTCCTTCATGAACTACCCCCCTCATATTTTTCTTTATATAGATTTTAAATTTTATTTTTATTTATCTATTTTCGTTTTTGCTGTTTTTTCCACTTAATAGTATTTTTCCAATTACATGTAAATATAGTTTTCAATATTTTTATAATTGAGTTCCAGGTTCCCCCCTCCCTAAAACAAACAACAAATATATAATTATATTAAACATTTTCACATTTATCATGTTGTGAAAGAAGAATCAAATGAAAAGGAAAAGCCACAAGAAGGAAAAAAACAAAAAGTGAAAGTAGCATCCTTTGATTTGTATTCAGACTCCATAGTTCTTTTTCCAGATGGAGATAGAATTTTCTCTCGAGTCTTTTGGAATT
Source organism: Sminthopsis crassicaudata (assembly GCF_048593235.1). NCBI lineage: Eukaryota > Metazoa > Chordata > Mammalia > Dasyuromorphia > Dasyuridae > Sminthopsis > Sminthopsis crassicaudata. The sequence goes on along the minus strand of NC_133618.1, from coordinate 635,056,890 downwards.
GTCTTAAATCCTTGTATTGCTGAGAAAAGCCAAATCTATTATAAATGATCATCACACAATTTTGCTTTTATTGTGTAAAATGTACTCCTGGTTCTATTTACCTCACTGGTTATCAGGTCACAAATCTTTCCAGGTGTTTCTGACATCTACCTGCTCATCATTTTTTAAAAGTACAATGGTAAATTACATGCATATATCACAGTTTTTCCAGCCATTCCCCAGTTGATTCCAACATTTCCTCAATTTCCAATTCCTTTCTGCCACAAAAAAAAGATCTGCTATACATGTATTCCTGTTTTTCCAGACAAGTATTGTATTACCGACTTGTTCTTGGGTCCAGTGACATTGACCTTCTGGCTGTTTGTTGGTTCCTGGTATTTTCTTTGGCTGTCCCCCTTCTGGAAATGCTCTCTTTCCATTCTGACTACTATGGTTTCCCTTAAATCTCAGCTAAAATCCTGTTTTCTAGAGAAAGCCCTCCAGCTTTTCTTAAATCCAGTGCCTTTCCCTCTGTTTTCTATTTGTCCTTTACTTACTTTGTACAGAGTTGTTTGCTTGTCTCCCCCCATCAGATTTTAAGCTTCTGGAGCTGCCTTTTGTCTCTTTTGATTTTCCTCAATATTTAGCATAAGCACAGTACTTGACACATACTAGGTACTTAATATTGACTGAAAAGGCCCATTGTTTTTACCTGTTGTCCCAGGGGTACTAAGACAAAGAAGATGTGGAATAGACATCCCTAAAGTTAGAGCAGGACCTGACCTTTGAGATAGCGGTCCATTCATTCAACAATCAAGAATTCTCTGCCTTAGAGGCTAGTGCCCTGGGACTGAGAATGTAATCCAGGAGTTTATTAACATTTGAAATAGCTATTTCCCATAAAGAGTAAAGGGAAATCTGGAAAGATTCCCAAGAAATGAGACTTTTTACAAGTGTTTTCCAAAGAGTGGGTCGTTTTACTGATACTTGCAAGAAGATAAGCCTATCGAAAGATAAGGATGGCGTTTAATGGCTTCTGCTGACTGGCTGAACCACTAAGGGGAATATCAGATTGACACTGGGTTATAGCATCACAGAGTGAAATAGAAGGGATTTTCAATGGCATCTAATGCAAACCACTTGAGGGAACTAAGACAGGTCACTAAGTGGCAGGACTACGTTCTCTGACCCTGAGACTCGCTGGCTTACTACTGGATTGTGTAGCCCGCTCAAAAATGAAGGCCTGTATGTCCGGTAAGGGGTTTATCATTTACCATAGCCCGGGCAGCTGGGTGGCCCAGCGGTTAGGGCTAGGCCTGGGGGCAGCAAGATTCATTTTTGAGAGTTCAAATCTGGCCTCGGAGGCTTATTAGCTGCGTGACTCTGGCCAAATCCCTTCTCCCTGTTTGCCTCAGGGAACTCCTCTGTAAAATGAGCGGGAATGGCCAATTCCTCCAGGATCTCTGCCAAGAAATCCCCAGGTGGGGTCAGGAAGGGCCTGATGGGGCTACGCTACCAGGGAATCTCCGGAGGATGACGTAACTCAACCAGAGATTGAGGAAGATGATTCTGGTCCCGGTGTCAGGAGCGGGCCCAGCCCCGAGCATAAGCCTGCCAGGTCGGAAGCATGTGCTGCGCTCCCCATTGACGCTGATCAGGATGTGGGGAGAGGGGCCTAATGGGGCTCCTTGTTCGAGGCTGAGTGCGCTGCTTCTCCTGTCGCACCACATGGTCCCCGGGGTCTTTGCAGTTCCATGACGCGATCTCAGGGAGCGGAACGAAACTCCGCAATTCCGGGTCCTTTCCCGGGATCGCCCCTTGGCTGGTACCGACCTCCACCCTGGGTGTTTATGCTTTGCACGGGGTCTTCAAGTAGAACAGCATTATTGGGCGCCTGCCAGCCGCCGGGAGGAGGGGACCGGGAGTGGCCGCAGGAGATGACCAGATGGCATTCAGTCCCCGGAGCTCCAGACTTGCAGAGAGCACGCGCCAGCTCAGGCTTCGGCTCCGCCCCCGCGGCTCTGGCCTCGCCCAGCACTTCCGGGGGCCCGGAGCCCTCACGTGCTCGCCGGGAGTGCACACCCGCTTCCTGCTTCCTGCCTCTGCGGAAGTGACGTCGCCGGCTCTCCGCTTTCTTTCCACGCGGTTGTCCGTTGCGGATTGAGCTCGCGGCTACAGGACTATGCCGGGTAAGCTTCTGTCAGGGACTGAAGGCGAGTCGGAGGAGTCCATGGAGGCGACGGAGCAGACGCGGAAGCACAAGCACAAGGTGCGGCCTTGGGGGAAGGGAGTTCGGGCTGAGGCGAGGGGAGCGAGCTAGCGCTTGGGGGGGAGCGGGGCAGCCGGGCGCCGGCTCCACGTGGACCCAAGGCTGGGGGGGCGCTCGGAGCCTCCTGGCGCCCTCGAGCCTCGATTCACCGTCAGCTAGAAGCGTCTCCGCCTCCATCTGCATTTCACTGTGAGGAAACTGAGTTCAAGGAAGACGGCGGAGTCCCAGATCCCCGTGTCACACAGGGAGAAACCGTGTGCCGGGGGCCTAAAAGGGCACTAGCTGCTGCGAGGCGCGGGGGTGGGGGGGCGGAGAGCGAGGCCCCAGAGTGGGGCAAGCGCCTTGCAGACGGCGACTGTCATTGCAGTTGTGACCCCCCCCCCTCGGGCCAGACCTGCCCCCCCCCTGCTCACTGCTCGGGACATCCCCCCCTCCCCGCAAGTGCATCCATTGCCGGGGAGGGGGGGAACGCCTGGCCTCCCTGTGCCGGCTTCGAGCCGCTGGCCAATGGGCGGCCGTCCCGGGGCCGGGGGGAGGGTCTAGGTCCCCGCGTGTCACGCCCCGGGAGCTTGGTGGGCGAGCGCCGAGCTAGGGGAGGAAGATTTGTTAGAGATGGAGCACGAGCACTTAGTAGCCACTTATTGTGTGCTTAAGAACTGTCCTGACATCTGGGGTACAGATAAAAACCGAGCGGCTTCTTTAAGAGTGCAGTTATTAAGCGGTTCTCATGCCCGAGGCATTGGGGATTACACATATGGGAAAACTTAAAGGAAAACTAGACCACGGATAAAGGGGAGCTGGGCTCTTGGCACCCCCTAACTACGCCTAACGTGAGATGATGGAAGACCTGGGGGTGGAATAAATTGCAGAAAGATTCACATTGATAAAAAAGACTTGGAAATTTGATCCATTTTTCTGCATAGATTGGCTTGGAGAAGGTTGGAGAAAATTCCCGAGAATTTGGAATTCTGTGGTCTTGCTTTAGTGAAGAGTACACAGCACCTTTCTGTAGAATAGCTGGCTTATCCTTCAGGATCCAAGTAGTGCATTGGGAATGAGGTGTAGACACCATACTCCTCTTTTGGTGTGAAACAGTGTTGTAGCATCAGATTGGAAGCGATCTCTGTCAAAGTCAGTTACCAGTATCGATGACTTTGTTCCTACCAAATGCCACATTGTGGTGAGTCTGAGTGATGTGCACTGTCCCCTGGGGCGCTATTACCTATTAGAAAAGACAGATCCCAGGAGCAAACTTGATTCACTTGCAGCTCTTGATTTGCAACAAAGTAGAAAAATGAGATGCTGTATTTCATTTCCCAGCACTCTTCTGGATTGAGTGGTAAAGAATGGTGGGCTTTCTCTCCCATTCCTTCTCAAAAGAGTAGACACCTAAAGGCTAGGCAGCTAGGCAGTTCAGTGAGAGCACCAGCCTTGGAGTCAGGAGGACCAGAGTTCAAATTTGTTCTCAGACATTCAACACTTCCTAGCTGTGTGACCCTGGGCAAGTCACTCAACCTGGATTCCTGCTAGATTCACTCCTCCCCCTCGTATGCCCCCCCCTTCCCCATAGTAACTGTGATCCAATTTCTTCACCTGTAAAATGAGCTGGAGAAAGAAATTGCCAACCGCTGCAGTATCTTTGCCAAAAAAAACCCAAATGGGGCCATGAAAAGTTGGGCATGAGTGAAATAAACAACAACAAAAAAGAATTAGTGGGGGATGGTGGCATGATTCATGGGAATGTGCCTGAACTTGGAGCTGGGGGTACTTGAATTTAAATTCTGTGATCTTGGGCAATATCTCTTAGTTTAAAAAAAAAAAAAAAAAAAAGGTTTTGGGCTTAATGTGTGTCTCTTCTATGTTTCATCTTTGAATTTTGTAGAAAGATAAAAAAGAGAAGTCAAAAAATGATAAACCAGAAAAGAAGGCCCAGATGGAGACTGAGGAACTTGATTCTCCTAAGCCCAAAAAGATGAAAAGGGAGGAGCCTCCAGAAGAAGTCATTTCTCCAAAGCCCAAAAAGACCAAGAAGAAAGAACAATCCCCAGAAGAAGAGGAAGACTCCTCCCCAAAACCCAAAAAGGTCAAAAAGAGCAAGGAGGGGGCTGTGGAGGAACCCAAAAGGATGAAAGAGGAAGAGGAGGAAGAAGCCTGCCCTAAAGCCAAAAAGAGCAGAGATAAAACGGAGCTGTCTGAAAAGCCCAAGAAGGCCACAAAGGAGAAAGAAGTGAATGGAGACTCGAGAGAGAAACAGCCAAAGCCACAGAAGGTGTCGATGAGCAACGGATTGCCCCCTCCCAAGCACTCGTCTGAGTCTGACTCTGAGGAGTCGTCCAGTGACAGTCACAGCGAGGCCGAGCAGGTGATGGGGCGTTCTCACTGGGCACGGGAGTGGGGGCCTTTAGGTTATGGTTTAGATGATGGCTCCAGTATCTGTTACTGCAGCCCCAGAAGAAGCCTGCCCTCTCCCTGCCTTCCTTCTCTGCCCCCTTGCCTCTGTACAAGTTCTTAATTATAAGTGGAATAGAGCATTCCAAAAGTGAACCAATCCCATCTCTCTGTGAGTGTGCTGGGTTTTGATCTCTCAAAACCAGACTGGCACTTGGCTGGTATAAGCCTTAAGAGCGCGAATTCATCTCTATATCACAAATGTGGTGAGGAGGTGGGTGCCAATGGAGGAGATTGTAGCAGTAGAATCATAGGACTCTCCCTAGAGATTTAAAGTTGGAAAGGGCCTTGATGGCCATTGGCTCCAATCATCTCATTCTATAGATGAGGAACCAGGAGCAGAGTCCAAGGTCATGAGTTAAGTTTTGGGGGTAAAAGTTAAATGCAGTCTTCTTGACTCCAGGCCCAGGGCAGCTTCTTCTGCCCCATCTGAGCCTCAGGGAGAATGAAACTGAGGATTCTTGATCCTTAACTCAGAGATTGTGCCCTGAAATTGGAGTAATGGGGTGGGTCAAAGTAGAACTCTGCAAGAGTGGTGATTATGAAATCAGAACTTTGGGGGAAAGACAATTGCAACAAATGGATTTTGTGAGTGAGGACAGCCCTTCTAGGTGCTGTGATGTCCTTAAATCACAGAGCTGAGTGTCAGAACCATCCCAGGGGTCTGGGGCACTTTTGCCCTGCTCCCTGATTGGGGTATCCTGGCATCTTTTCCCAGAGTTCTCTGTCGTCCCTGATGTCTTAAAGACTTGTGCTGCTACTTAGTTACATGTTTTTGTTTCCTAATTTAAGATGGAATTAATTTATATGTTGATATGTATTCATTCAGGAAAATCATCTTCATAAAGAATTAGAAAGCCATACTCTTAGTACTAAAGGATTAAAATCCCAATTGCAAACAAAACAGTTAAAAGGTGATGAGGAGGAGGAGGATGAAGAAGAAGAGGATGAAGATGATGAGGAAGATGATGAGGATGAAGATGATGAAGATCAAGAGTTGGAGAACTCTAAAAAAGATGAAAAGAAGGCAAATAAGAAAAATTCAAAAGCTGAAGACACCGAGGTATGTTTGGACTGGATATTCTGTGGATTTGCTACATTTCAGGCATTTTTTAGGGGTGAGATTTATCTGAGAAGAATTAATTAACCTGAGTCTCAGATTCATGTTCCTCCTTCCTTCCCTTCCCCCCAACCTTCACTGTCCCAGAGCTGGGTTCTTAACTTTGAATCCATGTCTTTAGGTAGGGAAAAACACATCATGTTTGTTTTCATTAAACCTTTAACTGAAATTAACAGTTACTTAGAGACTATTTTGTGGAAGAGGGCCATTGGCTTCTCCAGATACCTCCAGACACAGTACAAAACAGAAGAAGCCTAGAGGCTGCTGCAATCTGGTGTTAGAGGTGCCTGTCTGGTGCTTCTGTTGTGGCCGGGTCCTTGAACCTACTAACTATGGAAGCTATGCCTTTAAAAGAAATCTCTGGAAGGGAGGAGCTTCACAAACAAATTTTTGAGAAAGTTATTTTGTGACAGCTTCTGTTGCCAGTTATTTGAATTTGTGGTTTGGAAGCATATGCTCAAATCATTCTAGTGACTGGTTATTGCTTCTGGGATCAAATTCAGACTTCCTGATTGGCGATTATACTTGTTGAGCTATACATTATTCCCCTTTCTGTGTTCTCAGCCTAGCCAGATTGGCCTACCAGGGCTCCCCATGCCTGCAGGCCTCCCTCCTTGGACCTTCTTCCTCAGAGATCAGAGAGAGAGAAAGTGTATGTACATACTGCCTCCCCAGATAGAATATAAGTCCCCTGAAGTTAAAGGCTGTTTCTCTCTCAGCATATAGAGGTAATTGATCAGTGTTTGCTTTATTGATAATTCTGCTTTAAGGTAAGCAGAAATGTCAAACCACGAGTCTCCTGGAAATCAATTCTTATTTGCTTTTTAAAAATATCTTCAGTGGAATTTTCAAAGTCCAAATATTTCAAATAAATTGTCTAGTGAGTTCTTGGATTTTTTGTAGATAAAAGTAGATTCACTTATGATTTGCTAAATAATGATCTTTGAGGTGTTTTTATGCAGGTGGTCAGTTTTGAGTAGTTCTATTATGTTTGGGGACCTTAGTACATCCCTTTGCATTAAATTAATCTACAGATACTTGCTGTGTGCCAGGCCCTGGGGATCCGGAGACAAAACAATCCATATCATCAAAAAGCTTATATCTGTTGTGTGTGTGACTTGATCTATCAATATGTAGGTTTTCTTTTGTGAAGAATCTCTCCCATTAGATAATGAAACAAAGTCTATATATCACATGGCCTAAGTGAAGTCTGTCTTCAAGGAATTCTCTTCTGCAACTTTCTTGGGAAAAGACTATGTTAATCTTACTGGAAACTGTTGGTTTCATTTATCCTCCTTCTGAAATGTTTTTTAATTTAACAGGAGTTATCTGCAGAGCAGAAAGAAGGAGCATTCTCTAATTTTCCTATCTCCGAAGAGACGATTAAACTACTCAAAGGTAATTTTATTAGCAACTAATTGTCATGTTGAGAAAGAGATGGTCTTCATTGATGAGATGGTCTCTCTTTTTAGATGCTGTAGTAGGAGTCAGGCTCGGGTGAGGTCCCTTAAAATCCCAGATGTCCCAGTAAAGGAGTCTGTTTCAATAGTCCTTGGTAGTAGGAAATGCTGGGCATTCTGGAGGTGTAAATTATTGTGGCCAACTCTCTTCTGTCTAGGCCCTGGTTTCTTCTCGGTAGATCTCTGAGGGGCCTTATAGCCCTAAATTTGGAATCCTAAACAGCAAAATCCCTCATTTACCCACAAGAACAGGGAGAGTAGAAAAAACAGGTTAACATATTTTTTGCTGGTAGAATTGCAAAATCATCAAAGGATATTGGACAGTAGTCTAGCAATGGACAAAAAAAAAAAAAAAATCAAAATAAGTCAGACAGCCTCCATTAAGCATTTATTGTCCTCTAGGCCCCATGGTGAGCCCCAGGAATACAAATCCACAGTTCTTTTCTCAGAAGCAGTCAGTCTATAACAGGGAAATAGAACATTAAAGAGAGCAGGAAATCTGGGGCAGGGGGTGATAAACAGTTTTATTTGCTTTGGGAATCCTACCCTATTCATGCATAATGTTGGTTTTTTCACAAAGAAAATAAGCTCTCTGTTCCTAGGTTTTCTAATTTCACCAGAAACCCTGTGGGAACCACAGCAGAGCATACGCTCTGAAAATGTGGAAGAAAAGGCCAGTGGGATCTTGTGTATAGAGTTGGTCTCCTTGGTTTAGATGTCTCCAGTGGTACAGACTGCCACTCACTCATGGCTGCCCACCTCCTGAGAGGATATCACAGTTGTCAGAAAGCACGTTTCGCCGGGAATATTTTTAATATGAAGTTTATGGTGATTTTTTTGGGGGGAAAAAATTTGCCTGATGTCATTTAACAGAAGTGCAGGTGGTGGAATGAAGCTGACCACAAGGTCCTGGTAGGTTGCTCTGGTGCATTGCTTGGTCATTTAAAAAATGAATTGGATTCTTTCCCAGCCCGCGGGGTGACCTACCTGTTTCCTATACAAGCAAAGACATTTCACCACGTGTCCAGTGGGAAAGACCTAATTGCTCAAGCCCGGACAGGGACAGGGAAGACATTCTCTTTTGCCATTCCCTTAATTGAAAAACTTCAGGGAGAAACTCAGCCCCGAGCAAGAGGCCGTGCACCAAAGGTGAGTGTGGCCCCCAGAGGCTTGCTGCCAGACCAGACCCTTGTCCCAGGAACGTCTCAGTTGCTGCTAACAGCAGGAAATCTTTTTTGTCCCATACGTATTCCTCAAAAGATGACCATGAGGAATGTTGTGGGCAGGAGACCCTGAGTCTCTAAGCAGCTGTCAGGGCCTCGGGCCACTGCTTCTGCTTCTTGGTTCCAAGGATTAGGGCCCATCAACTAGGGGTCACTGCATTGGTGGGGTGGATCAGTCTGGAATCAGGCACAGCAGAGCTCAGTTCCAGCCTCAGACATTTAGTAGCTGGGAAACCCTGGGCAAGTCACCAAAGTGCTGTTTGCCTCAGTTTTCTCATCTGTCAAATGGGGATAATGAAAGGGTTGTTGTGTTGGCCCCAGTAGAGGATATTTGTAAAGTGTTTACCTCAGGGCCAGGCAGTTTTGGTGTTTAATAAATGCTTATTCTTTTCCCCCCCTCTCGAAGTCACTACAGACCCCCTTCCTGTCTGGGTCTGGGGTGGGGAATGTGATCTGCTGCCACAGAAGAGGGAGCATGGGATGGGGGTGACAGGGGCCTGTTGAGCTTCGGGTTCCTTTGGCATGGCTGTCGTGATGGACTTCGACTTGAATCTTCTTGCCTAGATTCTGGTCCTGGCCCCGACCAGGGAGCTGTCGATCCAAGTCAGCAAAGACTTCAGCGACATCACCAGGAAGTTGACTGTGGCCTGTTTCTATGGGGGAACGCCCTATAATGGCCAGAGTGAGTACCAGTGGGATAGGAACAGAGGCGAGGTGGTGACTCTTGTGCCTGCCCAGGATCCTGTGGTGGGGGGAAGGACGAGACAAAAGGAGCCCCGGATACAACTGCTTCCTCTGCTTCCTTGACAGTTGATCTCATTCGGAGGGGCATCGATATCCTGGTGGGCACTCCGGGACGTATCAAGGACCATCTGCAGAATGGCAGGCTTGACCTCACCAAGGTGCAGCACGTTGTGCTGGACGAAGTGGACCAGATGCTGGATATGGGCTTTGCTGAGCAAGTGGAAGAAATTTTAACGGTGGCTTATAAGAAAGGTAAGTTAAGGGCTGGTAAATGCAACGGCCTGTTATAATGGGAGAGAGGGTGGTACTAGGGAGTAACACAGAAACCAGGTCAGGGAGGAAAAGTCGGCTGCTTCTCCGTCAGCCCCCAAAGGTGTGGTTTGGGGTCCTGAGCTGGGGTGCCATACTCCCTTTTGGCATAGGAGCTGCCAGCCCTTGGGTGGGGGCTGCTTTCCCCCATTTTTTAAGAGAAGAGATTGGACTGCATCATTTCCAAGGCGTCTTCTTGCTCTTGCTTTCACCTGCCTATCCCATCTTCCAATGCTCCGTCAGAGTCCTTTTTCTTTTCATCCTTGTAGAGTGATGCAATTTTTTTTTTTTTTTTTTTTAAGATTCAGAAGACAACCCCCAGACGTTGCTCTTTTCTGCCACTTGTCCTCACTGGGTATACGATGTTGCTAAGAAATACATGAAATCTACTTACGAGCAAGTTGACCTCATTGGGAAGAAGACGCAGAAGGCCGCTGTGACCGTGGAGGTGAGTGATCGGGGGCTGCTGCTCCTTGACCTGGAGGAGTTGGAGATGATGAGGACAGGCAGAGCCTATCTTGAAAACAGAAATAAAAAGATCTTCTTTTGTTTGGTTCCAGAATCTAAATCCCATTGAAGTTCTTAGCATTTGACTTAAGTCTCAGAAGCTATTGTTTGCTAACTCTGTGACTTCTCTGCTGCTTGTGTTTCTCCCTTGACTTAGTTTTGCATTGTACCCATTACCCTAGCTGTGAGGGCAGCTAAGTGCCAGTAGCCACTAGGAAGACATTCTTCCCTGAAGATCTGAGATATGGGTTCTTGTCACAAATGGGGAGGGAGGAGATCAGAAAGGATGGTCAGGCGAGCCCCAGAGGAGTGGTGGCTGTAGTGGCGCTTTTACTTGTTTTTGTATTATTTTCCTGTGACAACTTTGCTGCCGTGACTGCTGGGCTTTCTAGCGTCTCGCTTGGTCCCCATGATGAACCTGGGAGGCATTGGGATGAGGGAGCTGAGGCCCAATGATCCAGCTAGGAAGGGTCAGAGACAGGATTTGTGCTGAGCCATTGTCAACATAACAAGGAGGGATTAAATGGAAGAAAAAATAGGAGAAAATTAGATTATTTCAGTTCAGCAAGCAAGCAAGAGAAAGCTCCAGCAGAGCTTGTCCTCAAGGTCCTTTACCCATATCAGCCGTTTTGCCCCATTGATCTAAGTCTGGACGATGCCGAAGATCCTGAAGAAGCCCTTGGACTTTCCCTTCCAGTGCCAGCCATGCTGACCCAGTGCATTCCCTTGTCCGGCCAGACTGTGGGAGGGGGCTCTGCCAGTTTCCAGAAAGGCTCATCATAGTACCCTCTGTAATTGTCTGTTTTTAACAGTGGTCACAATGTGGAAATGATTGTCTTCGCTCTGCATTGTCATCCTGTAATCCATATGTAGAAGCTGAGAGGTTTTAACTTGGGGTCTGGGAACTTGTTTTTTCCATATTGCATAACTGCATCTTCAACAAAAATGTGTAGGCTTCCCCACGTGGCCCCCTGGGGGTCCTAGACCCAAACAGGCCTAAAAATGCCTGCTCTAGCTCATACCATCCCATGATATTTAATAAACTGAGGGTACCAGCTAATTGATGCAGCACCAGGATTTTTTTTTCTTCAAGAACAGGGAATAACACTCTGCCAATTATTCAGTTTTGGCATTTATCACTCACTATGTGCCAGGCACGGTATTCAATGTGAGGGATACACAGAGTGACATCAGTCAGTCAGTCAGTTCCTTGCCCTCATGCTCAGTCTTATGTCAAACTGCTCAGCTCCCTGTGACTAGCCATTGGCAATCCCCTTAGACAAGTCATTGATCCCCTTTTTCTTCTCCTTCAAGCATTTGGCCATCAATTGCCACTGGTCTCAAAGGGCAGCAGTCATTGGTGATGTCATCCAGGTCTACAGTGGGAGTCATGGACGAACCATCATCTTCTGTGAAACCAAAAAGGAAGCTCACGAGCTCTCCTTGAATGAGTCAATAAAGCAGGTAGGAATTGCTCCCCAGCCTGGGAAGTGGAGAGGAGTTTCCATTGCCACCCAAGACGTGACTGAACAGGAATAAGCGAATGTAGAAACCCTTGTGGGAATCCCCAGTGTCGGGTGCTTTGTTTCCTCTCTTCCATCATCACGGCTCATGTAGGAAACGTAGAGATGCTTGTGACCAAAAGCAGACACTGTCCTTCATGGAATCACATGTCAGAGATGGGGGACCCACGGAAGATCAGGGCCATAGAACTTGAGCCTGGTTCCACAGGTTCCGGGCCATGGGCTCTTAATGTTCCACTTGGGTTAGTTTTCTTCTCTCCTCACCTGGGGCCTGTTTGGGTGTGTGGCTACAAATGGCACGTTTTTCTCTGACAGTTCAAATCCTTTGGTTCCTTACTTAAACCATGTCTGTTTCCTTGGCAGGATGCACAGTCATTGCATGGAGATATTCCACAGAAACAAAGGGAAATTACCCTTCAGGGTTTCCGGAATGGCAAATTTGGTGTCCTGGTGGCCACCAATGTGGCTGCTCGGGGCTTGGACATTCCTGAAGTTGACCTGGTTATCCAGAGTTCTCCTCCCAAGGTAAGGGCAGATCTGTAGGCTTCCCTTTTCTGAATGGTGAGAACATTTCCTCTGTACAAATAGAAAAGGCAAAAAGGAGCAGCAATGAGATTAATCATGAGCATTAGGTTGATCCTGGTCAGTGGCTCATCCCAGAGCCATCCTATTAATTTCTCCCTTTCTGAACTTGCCTGCCTTGTTTGATGCTTTCTTTCTTGACTGCTTTTGCCCCTTTTCCTCCTGCAGAAAGACTCCCTTGGGGACCCCTAGCACAGTCAGGCATCGGTCACCTCCCCAAATGCCTGTGTCATTCTGTACCTTTTCTCCCCCTCCTCTGGTGTGGGTTGGGGAGAAGCTGTCCTTGGTCCACTGCAGTTGTGGGTGTTCATTTTTATTGGTCTGTTTTTAACAGTGCTCACAATGTGGATTGATTATCTCCGCTCTGCATTTTCATCCTGATTTTTCCAAATTTCTCAGCATCCCCCTTTTTCTTTTATCATGTAATATTCCATTTATTCATTCTCAAATAATAAGCACATCTTTAGTTTCCATGATAATTTTGTATATGCCTTTTATGGGCTTTCTTTCTGTAGATCATCTTTTTATGACATATGCCTACCAGTGATAAGACTGGGGCAACAGGGTATGTAGTCACCATCTTTTGGGTGACTTTTGGGGGGTGTTTTCAAATGGCTTTCCAGATGGATGGACTACTTCACAGCTTCCCTAACACAGCATTACTTTTGTTTAACCTTTCTCAGGGCCACCAACAACTTTTTTTTTCCCGCAACTTAATGGGTTGTGGGATAAAAGCTCAGTTTTATTTTTTCCAAATTGTTGCTGATAGCTACCTTTTCTCTTCAGAACTATTTTATATCGTTTCGCTACTTACTCCTTGGGAAATAACTCTGTTACTCAGGGTGTATGGAGATTAAAATTACAACAAGCAAAGGTCTGAGCCAATGGCACTTTATTAAAGGATGTGGACCTCAGATCTTTCTCATGACTTTAGATACTTCCTTCTTCCAGGTCCTAGTTTTTATAGGGCTAGATGTCCAGTCATTCCATAACAGCTATATCAAATACATAATAATTCCACTGAATAAGCAAAATAATGTGTCAGTAGAGTCATTAAGTTGAGTAAAATAAGAGAAATATAAGGAATTATGTCCACATAAGATGGACAGACTTTTCCTTAATTTGGGCAGAAGGAAATGTTATAAGCTGTCATTCAGTGATCTAAGTGGTATTAAGAGTGGTCATCTGGAAGTACAAAATTATTTTGGTGGACTTTCCAGGTAGTGATCTATGCCATGTTGGGCAGGTCATAATGACAAAGCGAAACAGAGGTGGAAGGCCTTTAGCTAACTTCCTATAGTAAAGCAAGGGAACTTAGAATCTGCAGTTCATAGCCCTAGGACCTTATATACAGAACCTTGATATTCTATCAAATTAATTAGGGCTGATTGAGTAGGGGTATAAAATGAATTATTACCCTCAGATGCTACAAGAGGCTTTTGGGACATCTTATCTGTTCCCTATTTTAGAAATGAGACCTCTCAGAAAATTGCTGCAAAGATGTTTTTAATTAACTGTTTAACTTCTCATTTTAACTGCATTGATTTGTAAAAACCATTCCATTTTATAAAATCAGAATTGTCCATTTTTGTGTCCTGTGAGCATCTGTTCTTGTTTGTACCAAGAATTTTCCCCTGTCTATCTCTGTGAAAGGTTCCTCTAATTTGTTCATAAGGTGACATTATATATCTAGACTATTTCTAATTGATATGTGGTTTAAGATCCTGGTCTAAACCTAGTCTCACTAGTCTCACTAAGACTGATTTCTAGTTTTGCCAAAAGTCCCTTGATAGTTGGGGTCTGTGTTAGTTAATTTAAAAGCAAGTTCATAAACCCTTACGAGACAGAAAATTTACTTTGGTGTGATATTAACTGTTTGAGAGAATAATGTCATTAAACTCAAGTGACTTGAGTATTTGCAAAACAGTTGATTTTTCTCATTCATGCTTTTGGGATCACGTAATTAAGATGCCATTTTTCTCTTCATCTGCTGGTTCTCTGTGGGCTGACCTTAGATTTTTTTCCCTTTTTTTCTAAATGTCACTTCTCCATTTTGTTGCCCTAGGATGTGGAGTCCTACATTCATCGTTCGGGGCGTACAGGTCGAGCTGGACGGACTGGGATCTGCATTTGCTTTTATCAGAAAAAGGAGCAGCACCAGCTGGCACAGGTGGAACGGCAAGCGGTGAGTGCAGGCGCATGTGCCTTCTTTTGGGCTTCTGGGTGTTCCAGAAGCTCTCCTTGGGTACCTCGTTCAGCTTCCATCCCTTCAGCCCTCGGGCAGGTCCCCAAAAGCTGATTAGAGGAATGAATATTGATTATTTTGTCATCCTGTGATCTGGAGACAGTCAGAAGAACTTTGGTTTTCCATTTTGCCAGCAACTTAGGCATTCGGATTCACAGCTGCAAAACTGTCATCTTAAAGGCTTAGAGGCTATTTTCTGGGTTGTGGTGATGATGGGCACATCTTGACATTTGTGTCTTGTGGAAAACTGTAAAGCTCGGGCTAGCTCCTCGACAGGCTCAGAATCGTCAGAGTCAGGATAAGCAAGAGTCCATGCCCCACGTTGAGTGCCAAAATGTAAATGTTCTGTTGTGTCTGTAAATTGTGATCTTTTGGGAAGCTTCTGGGGAGGCAGCCTTAGTCTTAGTTCCAGTACCAGTAATCCCCAAAATGCAGCCAGGAGTTAAGGTCCTTTAGCACAAAGGTAGACTTGGAAATGAATCAGATTCTGTCTCCGTGTGTGTGGGAACTCCTTACTGACCAATGAGCAAGCTCCTTTAAAAGTGTAAACTCCATTAAAGGTGTGAACTCTGGGCTAGAGAATTGTTAAATATCGAGTTAGCACCTAGGAAGGATTTTAACAGAAAACAGTTGAGACAGGAGTTCCCGTTGCAGCTTCTTTAGGTGATGTTTACTGTGCAAAGTTAATACTGTGTCTCTTTTGCTCTGTTTTGTAGGGAATCACTTTCAAACGTGTGGGTGTTCCCAGTGCCTCTGAAATCATTAAAGCCTCCAGCAAAGATGCCATCAGGTGTGTACGGGCTTGGGGATGTGGATGTTGTCAGTGATCACGTGCCATTGCTTGGTTGGCTAGGGTTGTCCCCAATATTCTTTGTTGTAAGGGATGATTTGGAGAAATGAATCTGTTGTCTTTACAAAGACAAATAAAAGCAGTTAACTGGTGAGGAAATCAAATGTATCTTGAATAGTTTGGAATGATTATCACTTGGGATGCACTCCCTTTCTGTGGATAGGGAGTCAGGCAGTCCCAAGAGTTGGCTCCTTCTTGGGAAGAGGTCCTTGGTCTCTGGCTGAGCCCCTAAGCCAGGACACAGTGAGGGCGTGTGCTGGGGGATGGCTCAGAGGCAAGAGTCCCCTGGTCCAATCTCCTGCTTCAATCCATTTGTGTGTATTTGTCTATAATCTCTGTATGTCTCTATCCCCCTCTGCTGCCTTGCCAGGGACCAGTCACCAAAAATGTCGACCTACCATTTTGTTAAGGCTTAAAGATTTTGCCGGTTTTAGAATTGACATCCAGATAGCTCACGGGAGCCTTGTATGTTAGATTAGTGCTAAGTACCAATTGTCCCCTAGTTTAGAAGGGATTCTGTGCCAGGAGCACAGTTGTGGGTGAAGGAGGCTCTCATCTGGCAGGGAAGAGGAGAGCTGTGATTATCCATTTGTAACCCTGGCTTGAGCAGATCTCTGGAGGTCTCTTCAAGGTGAGCTCTGTGGATCAGTGCTTTACTAACAGCTAGGGGCACATGGCTGCCAGGTGTGCCAGGAAGTGGCGCTGGCAAAGGGCAGCATAGTCCTTCAGGAGTCAGTGGCTTCAAGCTACCGCACTTGTGTTATTCAGCCACCCTGGGATTAGAAAGTGAGTGTGCTTTAGCTTCAGGCATCCCCTGGAGGCCCTAGGGACTTGGAGAGGAAAAAGCTGCCTTTGAAGTCTAGAAAGAGTTGGTTCTTGAGCTCACCTCACCCCTCACTCCCTCTTCCCCCACAAAGAGTTGTTACTAGTCTGTGTCCCTGGCCTGAGATTCTCTTGCCTGCTCAAGCCCTCTGTTTCCTCATCTCTAAAATGGGGACAAGAATGAGCGAATCTGTGTCAGAACACTGGTTGTCTGAGATGGCTTGGTACAAGACAAACACCAGCTTTGTATAATTCTAGATCCCAGCTTTAAAATCTTCCTCAGGGTGCTGAACATTTGCAGTCCTTCCTGAAAACAATTTGCTGTTGATAAATTCATAGGTTTTTGGATTCGGTGCCTCCTGCGGCCATTAACAACTTCAGACAGACTGCTCAGAAGCTGATTGATGAGAAGGGGGCCGTGGAAGCTCTGGCTGCGGCTTTAGCCCACATCTCAGGAGCAACCGCTGTGGAACAGCGTTCCCTGATCAACTCTGATGTGGTGAGATGCTGAAGTTGTGATTTCCATCTTTGAGGTGGTGGGGAGGGACTCCCTGTGCTTTCTATCTCACAAGTTAAGCATTCCTGTGCATTTTTTTCTTTTTTGTTGCCCGAGGCAGTTGGGCTTAAGTGAGTTACTCAGGGTCACACAGCTAGTAAACATTAAATGTCTGAAGGCAGATTAAATGTCCTGACTCCAGGCAGGTACTGATCCACTGTAGCGCCATATAACTGCCATGTGCGCATCTCTTTAAAAAACCACCATCCAGGTACATGTGATTCAGTCACTCTGCTAAGAAGCTCTTGTTAAAGGCCGGCTTTCATTTTGGGATAAGAGTTGCTGCTTGCAATGCTATCTGGGAGTGGGACAGTTGCTCCTTCAGGGTCCTAACTGTTTCCATTCCCTGCCAGGGCTTTGTGACAATGGTCTTGCAGTGCTCCATTGAGATGCATAACATTGGCTATGCCTGGAGAGGATTGAAAGAGCAGCTGGGGGAAGAGATTGATGACAAAGTGACCCGGATGACCTTCCTCAAGGGGAAAATGGTAAGACTGGGACTGCTGGCAAGGTGGGCGTCTTTGGGGTGCTGCTCATGGGGAGTGGTATAGGCCTTCTCTCCTATGGATGAAGGCCCCCAGGAGCTGGGAGATGAGTGAGAAGTCTTATCCTGGGTTCCCCCAACCAGGATAGGAACAAGAAAAATTGGAGGGGGTTGATGCATGCTAAGAACATTTAAGACCAAAGTAAAAACACTGAAACATGGAGGGTCTTCTGTGGATTGGAGTTTAGGGCAGCATTTGACCTTTTTGTACCAGGGTGAATTTCATGATCTATACGATCCTTCCTTGGAAAAGAAAGCCTGCCTTTCCTTTCTAGCTCTTCATAGGAAAACAAAAGTTGCTGAAAGGTCCTAAGTGGCAGGAGCTCTAGGCCAGAGTCCACCCCTCATTTTACAGCCTGAGGGACTTAACTGGAGTCAGCAGGGTGCCAGGTATCAGGAACTATCCTTTGAGCTTGGGCCCCTTGACTCATTCTTCTATCAATATCATTCATACGAGTTAATAGTATATTTCTTCCTGCAGCTCCTTGTAGAATCGTGATTGGGTGGAAGATCCCATTCATGTGGTATGGTCCAAGTGATGTAATAGGACTCTGTATTCCCCTGATCTTTGTTGGGGGGAGAGGGGGGCCTGAGTTAGAAAAACCCAGAGTCTCAACCCCTTCCAGCCTGAACCTCAACCTCTCCTCCCCCTCCCACCTTCAATTGATCTGGAAATTAGTCTGTCTTGGGAAATAATCACCACCCTTTATTAATCTGGAAATTAGTCCAGGCCATAGAAAGTTAAATAAAATCAAAACTGTGTCCCTAATCTTTGCTAACTTCCTAATCAGGAACTAGCCCACTGAGACAAAGAGCTTCTCAGTGAAAATAAACCTATTTTTACCAAACCTCACTTGAAGAATGGAATTGCGAATTCTTTCGTAAACCTGCGATACTGGCCTGGGGACCCCCATCGCGGTTAAGAGTATCTAACCCCCCACACAGGCTCTCTGTGGTATGAGTGAGATGCATTGGTAGGGCCGCTCATGCACTCGGGAATGGCTTTAGGGAGAAGCTCCACATTAAAAGCCAGTCCTGTGTGTTCGGTTCACGCACTGTTTTTTGAATGGTGATCTCAGCTCTTCCATCTATGGCAGGGGATGAGCTCTGGACCGTGGGCACTAGAATGCTGGTCTGAGGCCACCCAGCCTTGCTCAAAGATTTTTTAATGAAATGCTTGTGTTCCTTTTCAGGGCGTTTGTTTTGATGTCCCTGCTGCAGAAGTAAAGACATTCCAGGTATTGTCATCTTGCCTTCTGATCAGGATGATTGAGGGTATAGTGAGGGCAAATGTGGCCTTTGGATCCAGGCAAATGGCTTGGGAATTAAGGGTCCTTTTCCAGTGTAGGTGGAGGTTAGTTTCCCATCGTGCTTTTTGACCAGAACAGTTTGTATAGTCCATCAGATGCTTGTGGAAGCCGGGGAAAGTGAGCTCAACTGGGGGTTTGGACCTTGTATAGAGACGGGCATTCTTTGGGAGGCTGAGGGGTGTTTTCTTCAGACAGTGCCTAGAAACATCTTGTTTCCCCAGGACCAATGGCAGGACTCAAGGCGCTGGCAACTTTCTGTGGCCACTGAGAGACCCGAGTTGGAGCAACAGCCTGATGAAGGCAGAGGCTTCTCTAACTTCCGAAACCAGAGGCATGGCGGCGGCCGGGGTGGAGGTGGCCGCAGCAGTTGGGGCGGAAGTGGCGGTCGTGGTGGCCGAGGTGGTGGGGGCTTCAACAGGAATGACAAGTTTCAAAATAGAGGCCAGAAACGAAGTTTTCAGAGAGCGTTTTCTCATCGGTAAGACGCGCTAGACGACAAGATTAAATTTGGAGAGACACTCTGCCCTCACCAGTGACTTTTATAAACTTAGGCCTGCTTCCTGCTTTCTTTCTACTGCTCACCAAGCCAGCTGCTGCCATTTGGGGCCTATCTCTGCAAGAGATAGAGGCTCACTTCACCAAGGCCTCTTCAAAGGCATCTTTGCCATTCTGTAATTTGTCTACCACGTCTTCAAAAACATGGATGTTCTAAAACTCGGGGCAGTGGATTACCTTAAATTAGGTCTGTTTTCTGTCCAGACTCTTATTGTATCTCTGGGTAATGTGTTACCCTAAGGACAAGCTCCCAGGGCATCTAAGCTCGGAGGACCTTTCCTGCGTAGCCAAAGATTTGTTTTTGCAACAGATTTTCCCAATCCATTCACTGAATGGATTGTCCAGTGGAGCCATCAGTTAAGGGTTAATACAGGTGAGCCTTGAGCACCAGCTTGGATCTTGCTGACAACACTGTGCATTCTGAGGTGTCTCAGAAACAATGATTTTTGTGCATCGAATGCTGTTTTGAACAAAAAATAAACACAGGCATTCTCAGTGATGAGGGCCCCAGGTGGCTTTACCTTCCTTTGTGGCAGAAGAAAAACGGGCAGATTTGAAAGAAGACATGTGAGAGCCTCAGACATGAAAAGATAATTCGTGCTCATTTTCATGTAGAAAGACAGAAAGGCAGATAGTATCTGTCTTCTTGCATCAAACTCTTCTCCCTTTGAGAAAGAACATTCTTATTTATTTTGGAAAAATTTAAGAAAAATCTGAATTTGTTAAGCAGATAAAATAAACTATTAGATAACGTTTTTAATTACAAGATAAAATTCAAAACAACTCTAGAGAGATGTAAAACCTGGTGAAATAATTGACAAGCGGAATGTCTGTTAGTAATGGGAAAAATAGGTTGATTCACATTGTGTACATTTCTATAACCCTATAATGTTACAGAATGCTATCCATTTGCTTTTTGACTCATAAGTACCTATTATGTACTAAAGGTTGGTTGGATGATTGATTGATTCAGTCAGTGTACACTTCCTGCTCTGTAAAATATCTTTGTAGGCACCATTGCTAATCCAAGTCATATCCATTCTTACCCTGTAAAGGTCTTAGCTCCTCTGGGGACCTCTGGGTCCCTGTAGTGCCCTCTTGCCCTGGGGATATGGGCCCATATACTTAATTAAAGACCTTTACTCTGTCCGTGTGAAGGGAAGACCAAGCCATTCCTAAGTGGCCCTTCTCTCCCTGCCCTCATTTGCTGGCAGCTCCTTTGCTCCCAAATCTATAGGCCCCCCAGCCAGCTTCAGTGGAAGGAAGACTAGCATTTTAGCCCTGCTACTTAATTGACTTGGTCAAGAACCTCAAACTCCTTGGGCCTGGTTTCTCCCCAAAGAAGAATGAGTGAAGGAGCAAATGCTCCTCAAGTTTTTTAGTTCTTGGTGGCCTATTTTGTCTCACTGGCTCAAGTTCCAGCTCATGGGATCCACTCTTTACCCCTCCCCCAGCCTCAGCTGCCCATTTGATTTAGAAAGAGCTGTGCGACTGATGGCATCCCATTTAGTGAGGCTCTTGGAAAAAGCCCTTGCACTCATTTCCCTTCTGGTTTTCACATTTGGGTTTAGGAATGTAGGTGTTTGGCAATTTGGGTGCCATCCTCTTGTCATCAAGCCCAGATGCTCCTCCTGAAGTCCGGCTTTTTCTGGATTGGGTTTTTTTTTTTTTCCCCAGATGGTGGAGACTCCCCAGAGGATAGAATAGCTGATAAGGGGTGTCGGGTCTCCCCCTTATATATGGAAGAGCTTTCAGCTTGAATCCAGGGCTTCTGGCCCCAAGTAAGGCCCTTCCTTTTTTGTGCAAGATTCTCAACAAGATACTTTGCCTTTTAACTGGGTTCACTTTGATGGGAGAGGTTTTTTAGCAGATTCAAGAAATGCACCCATTACTATGAGTTAGCGATTAACATTGGGCAAATCTTTTGGCAGCCTACAGCATTGTTTTGGAACTGGTGGCACCTAGCATTTGGCATAGCATCTTAAAAAACTGTGCTGTGGAATCAATGCTTCTGTAAATGAACAAAGGAAAAAGTTAGTTTTGAATATAAAAGCTAATGTGAAATGCATTTCAACTTTGCAGAATTAAACTTTCAAGGGAATATGTGCTTTCCCTGGAAAAAGACAGGTTAATACTGTTCATTAGTACCTAAAATATGAGTTATAAAGAGGTTTTGTTGGGCTGGCCTGGGAACCTCACCATGAGAACTGAGTTCCAAAAGGTTTTCTACAAACGGAATTTTTAGATTATAATCTCTTGAATTGGGATCTGCCAACAGATTCTTAAAAGATATTTTTAAAGATACTGTCTTATGCCTTAATAAAAACTTAGTTTCCGTATGTCTGTGCTGTTTTCCCCATGTCCACCAGCAGTCACCCCTGCAGAGGCCTGAAAAGTAGGGCTGTGGGGGGAGGGGGAAATTGCCCAGGAGATTCCGTACCACCCCGCTATCATTGGGTAGGGCAGAAATTGTTCCCATTTTGCAGAAGCGGCCTCCACCCCTCACCACTGGGTAGGGAAAGGATGTCCAGGTCTGAGTATCTCCAGGGGCTGGCCTGGTGATTGGGCTTGGGCTTCAAACTGGGTGCCAGGCTCCCTGTTCAGTGCTCTGCCCTCGGCGCAGCCGGCTTTCCCCTACCGGGCAGGCCGCAACCATCCCCCGGTGCCCAGGCACACGGCACTGGCTGGCACCCACAGATCCCTCCAAGACTCCTCGGAACGCGCTCCCCTGGACCCCCTTGGGAAGGCCATAAGGCCCTCCCACCCCAGCCCCCCCGCGGGATCTCCTCCCCTCGGCGTCCCCTTATGTTTTTTTCTATATTGCACGGACCTCGTTCTTGGCTCGCCCCCGCCCCACTACAGTGGCAGCTTGACCACAATATCGGGGCTGGACAAGTCGCGAGTTCGAATCCAAAGGCAGCCACTTAACTTCTGCTCGTTCTCCCGTTTGTTAAACGGGGATAATAACGGCCCCTCCCTCCTGGAGTTACAAGGGGTCTTGTAAGGGGATTTGCACTACGTAAATGACAGCCCCCATTATTAG
The DNA here is from genome assembly GCF_048593235.1 of Sminthopsis crassicaudata. Lineage (NCBI taxonomy): Eukaryota > Metazoa > Chordata > Mammalia > Dasyuromorphia > Dasyuridae > Sminthopsis > Sminthopsis crassicaudata. The sequence goes on along the minus strand of NC_133618.1, from coordinate 635,034,801 downwards.
GGGGGAGGGGAGCAGGACTGTGGGTTAGCGCACGCCCGGCTCACTGTAAGCGCTTCATAAATACTTGGTGACTGACGGTTTAGGGGAAATTCGAGCCCCCTCCTGCCTCCCAGCGCGACGCGGGGGAACTGAGCAGACTCACTATGAGACTGCGCAGAACAAAACCCCGTCTTCTGCCCAGGCCGGGCCCGCTGTCACGGGGGGGAGGAGCAGGCCGGCCCCTCGGGACGCCTCCGGACGCTGCGGCCGCTCCGCTGTCCCGCAGGGGAAGACTGGGATTGAAGAGTCCCTGAGGGCGCAGCTGCGTCCCCGTGGCAACGGCGCCGGAGCTCGCCGCACAGGCCCCGCCTCCTCCCCGCCGGCGCCGGCCGTCATTGGCCGACGTGTTCGCGCGGCCCCGCCCCTCGAGGAGCGCGCGGCGTGCGTGGTGCGGGCGCGGCCAGGCGCGAGGGGCAGCGGCCGGGCGGACAAGGCGGGCGCCATGGCGACCCCGGCGGCCTGGGCCGCGGCCTGTGAGAAGTTCCGCACGTCTCTGTCGTTGTCGCAGGTGGAGTCTCAGAAGGATCCGGAGAACGACCCTTACAAGTCCAAGTACCGCGCCCGGGAGCTGCTGCAGGAGGTGAAGGCGCTGTTGGGGCCCGCGGCCGACGAGGACGAGGATGAGGAGGCGGGCGGCGGCCCGGGCGCGGAGGAGGAGCCTGCGGCGGAGCGCGCCGGGCCGGGGGCCGGGGCTGAGCCCAGCACGCGGGCCGTGCGTCTGGCCGCCGTGGAGCTGCAGCTGGGCCTCAACCACCTGGACACGGAAGAGCTGGCGGCCGGCGAGGAGCACCTGCAGAACTGCCTGCGCCTGGTGCGGCGCAGCCGCCTCGAGCCCGCCGCCGTGTCCCTGCACCTGCAGGCCCAGGTGCGACCCGGGCGGGGGGAGCGGGGGAGGGGCCCCGGTGTGATGGGGGGGTCGGGAGCCCTTCTCCCCGGCGGTGCGCCGGCGGGCCTGAGGAGGGCAGCTTGGCGCCCCTTCGTGCTGTGACTGCATCTGCAGCCCCGGGGCAGCCCCACCCCTGCTGGGCCCCGCTGGACCTGGCTCCTCGGACCCCGGGAGGGAGACCTCCCCCTTTGTGCGAGTCAGTTAACTGTGTCTGGTGTAGTTTGGCACTTGCTTCTCCGGCTCGTTTTCCGTATGAGGAAACTGAGGCAGTCCGGATCCCGGGGCCCGCCGCCGAACTCGGGCCTTGCGACTTCACGCGGTGCCGAGCCTTGGGCAGTCCGAGTCTGGAGCCAGGCGGATCTCCCGGAACCTCCTGGTCCCAGCCCCGCTTCCCTCCGGACAGGCGAAGGCGCGGAAATCCCGGCCCCCCAGACAGCCCCCGGGAAGGAGCCGGGCCCGAGGTTCTGGAGCTTCCAACCAGAACTCTGACGGGTACATTTCCTTGTAACCCCCGGCCTCCGTCTGACTCGTTTAAGGGCATTGCTCGGAGGGGGTTCCGGCCCTGGAGCTCTGAAGGCCCTGTTCCCCCGCGCTCTGAGGCCCCGCCCCACCTGCTCCTCTGGTTCTGTGCTCGGTCCCACACTTTTATCCGTGGAGTGACTTGGGCTTTTTTAACGTTTTCTGCGTGAATTCTTCCTCCCTGTGGCACTTATTTTCTAATACACTAAAGGTAGTTTTCAAGATTCACTTTTGTAAGCTTTTGTGTTTAGGTGTTTTTCTTCCCCTCCCCAGGATACCAAGCAATCTGTTATAGATTTTACAAGTACAGTATTTAAAACATTTCCGTATTCGTCCTTTGTGTCAGAAAATCAGAATAAAAGGGGGAAACAACCAGGAAAAAATCAAAAAGTGAAAACTGTGCTTTGATCCTCATTCAGCCTCTCTGGCATTGCTGGATCTCCCGGTCCTGCTCACCGCATCAGCTCACGGAGAGCCGCCTGCTCATCATTTCTTTTTCCGTTTCTTTCCCCCCCTCAGGCGGGGGTTACGGGAAGTCCCGGGGTCACACAGCCAGGAATGTTCAGTGTCTGAGACCAGATTTGAACTCGGTCCTCCTGACTTCAGGGCTGGGGCTCTACCCACTGCGCCCCCTGGCCGCCCCTCACCATTTCTTACAGAACAATAACACATTTCACTGCTTATTTAGCCATCCCGAAACTGATGGACATTCACCATTTCTGATTCCTTGCCACACGAGAGGAGCTCTGGGTGACTCCTGCAGAAGGATCCCTGGGGCTCCTGCCTCTGACTCTCAGGCCCTTGATTTTCTAACCTCTTTTTATTTTCCCGACCTTCCACTCTCTTCAGTAGAACCTTCTTAGTCCGACGCGATCAGACTGTTCCTTCATTCCCATTGATGATCGTCCATTTGTGGGATGGTCTTCCCATCACATGACGTCCGAGTTCGAGGGCTCCTCTGGGCCCTGCTGATCCTTTAGGTCCTTCCGAAGCCGCACCTCTGGGGGAAGCCTTCCTGCCTGTCCTAGCACACCCTCCAAACGCTGTTAGATGTGCAGATGGAGGCGGCCCATCCTGGCCGAGTCCCTGTGGGTCTGGAGCACGGCAGGGCGCGGCATCTGCAAGGTGCTGGCCATTCCTAACGGGTGGTGACAGATGTCTTAGAGCAGTGGTCCTCATACTTTTTAAGTAGGGGCCAGTTCCCTGTCCCTCAGACTGTGGGAGGCCGGACTGTAGTAAAAACTAAAGCTCACCCTCTGTCTCCGCCCTCAGCCCGTTTACCATAACCCGGCGGGCCCATAACCGTCCTCAGTGGCTGCATGTGGCCCGAGGGCCGTAGTTTGAGAACCCCGGTCTTAGAGGATGGTGGCCGCCTCTGGTTGGGAGGCGTGTCTGTGCTCGGCTGCCTGGAGATTGTCAGCCAGAAGGCGAGTCGTCCTGGGTCCAGGCCCCACGCTGGAGACTGTCATCAGGGGAGCTACAATCCACCTGAGGAAGCACGGCCTCTGTGGGGAGAACACGGCGAGAAGGCTCGGGCCCTCTGGCTGGTTTGCTGCCGTGCCCGTTGCTCATCAGGGAGCCCCAACCCCTTTTCTGCCCTGGGCCTGCCTAGTCCTAAGCAGCGCTAACCTGCAGCACGGAGAGGAGCCGGGCAATTCCCTTCGTCCCCGTGGACCGTTATTTCCTGTAAAATGAGTGCAACATTTTCTCTGATTGTAATTCATGTCTCTCTTCGTTCTAGAATAATCTGGGTATCCTGTGGTCTGAAAGAGATGAAATTGAGACTGCACAAACTTACCTAGAGTCTGCAGAAGCCCTGTATAATCAGTATATGAAAGAGGTATGGGAAGCTTTCAGAGCTCAGTTAGGCAGAAGTTAATAGGGGGAAAAAGCCGATGTTCTGGTGAGACTCCAGATCCCTGGAGTCTCCCTGATTAGGTTGTTGTGAATGCTTGGGCCATAGACTAGGATGACACTGCAACTTTATAAATATGCCCTGAGGTTCTCCCTTTCAGCCAGATTGGTTGGGAGATGGCTGATGTCTGCTATAGAGATTTGCGGAGTGGTGAGAGCCCGTGCTGTTACGATTTAAAAGGGTTTAGAAATTCTGAATTGTTTTCTCAGACTTGCTTTAAAAATTGTTGTGCTTCCAGGAAAGCAAATAAAAGTGTAATGTCTGAAACTTTTAGGACATCAAGTTCTAGAAAGCTCATAAACAACTGCATTAAAGTAAATTTTTAATTCTGTTTTGAGAATTGAGGGGCGTAACTAAAATAATTGGATATTATTAAATTAAATTAAATGCTTCTCCAAACCAAAAATAGAAGTCATTCTTTTATTTTCATCATTTTCAAATTCAGATTTTTTTTTTTTTTTTTTTGTATTCATTTTTCCAAATTACCCCCCTCCCTCCCCCCGATGACAGGCAATCCCATACATTTTACATGTGTTACAATATAGTCTAGATACAATACATGTGTGTGAATATCATTTTCTTGTTGCACAATAAACATTAGAATCCGAAGGTACATGCAACCTGGGCAGACAGATATTAGTGCTAACAATTTTCATTCCCCTCCCAGTGTTTCTTCTCTGGGTGCAGCTACCTCTGTCCATCATTGATCAACTGGAAGTGAGTTGGATCTTCTTTATGATGAAGATTTCCACCTCCATCAGAATACATCCTCATACAGTACTGTTGTTGAAGTGTACAGTGATCTTCTGGTTCTGCTCATTTCACTCAGCATCAGTTGATTTAAGTCTCTCCAGGCCTCTCTGTATTCCTCCTGCTGGTCATTTCTTACAGAGCAATAATATTCCATAACCTTCATATACCACAATTTACCCAACCATTCTCCAACCGATGGACATCCATTCATCTTCCAGTTTCTAGCCACTACAAAAAGAGCTGCCACAAACATTTTGGCACATATATGTCTCTTTCCGCTCTTTAGTATCAAATTCAGATTTTAAGGCGCACACACAGACGCACAGTTTCTGTATGAGTACACACTGGGAATATTTGTAGTGGTTTTATAGACATGTGCATTATCCAGTTATTGATGTTGTAAGAAAACATTTAATATATCTCACACTAGTAATAGCAAGAAAAATTTCATAATTTCATTCTTTTTGTTTTTTTAAATGAGTACACAAGAATTTTATGTGTCTTAGGAAAGCTGAGGTGATATAATACAGAGAATAGCACCTGGATCCATGTGCTCCAGGTGGCGCTGGTTGCTGCTGCTGACTAGTCATGTGCCTTGTAGCACATTCTATATTGTCTTTCTCCCTCTGTGAAATGGCAGCACTACTCTGCTCTTGGTATTTATGTCATAGCGTCATTGTAAGCACTACATCAGACCCTTCCTGGGAGTAAAAAGTGAAAAGTGACCCGTGCAAATGGAAGGAGGTTTCTGGCTGCTCTTTGGAGGGGATTAAAAACTGATTTATCACACAAATGAAATCACATAATAATCAGAACCTCAGGATTGGTTATTCTAACGCACTGATTTTTGGGTACTAAGAAAGGGGCATCTCCCAGAATAAGCTGGGTAACATGAGACTATAATAACAACAACAAAAGCTCAAAACACCTCTTGGTAAAAAGGAATGTTGAAAGTCAAATCTATAAATGGAGTTCAAATGATTCCCTTCTCCCAGGTTGGTTGTACCTCTTCAGGAAGGCAAAAAACTCCAGCAAGATGTTTACTAATGTGCCTTCATGCACATAAACTAATTACTCTTTTACAGTATTAAATGTCAGGGCTTCACATATTTGTATAGGAAAAAAAATTTAAATAGAATTTAGTATTTCATGATGATACTGAATTTTGGTGGTAAGATGACTACACATTGTAAAGTCTTGTTTTTTACCTATCCTTATGTTGCTAGGAAAACAGGGAGCCTAGTTAATGAGAGAAGTGGGGGAAAGGCTGCTTTGACTCTTCTTGGGGGAGGGCATCTGCCTCCTAAGAAAGATAGACATGACATAGATTATTGTGTTCGTGGGTGTCTCCTCAGCGAAGCCTGTCTTATGCATATTAAACAGTTTTCTGAATTGTTGACAGGGTTGTGGAGTAGCCTTGCCACAGCAGCGCCTTTGTCAGGGCCTCTGGAGACCTCCTTGTCCATTGTGACTTGCCTTAGCAATGCTTTTCTGTTTCAGTGGCTTCAGTCAGCTTAGGAGCTGAATTAGAAATCTCTTCAGAAGTCCCATCAGCGTGATAGGCTTCTTTTGGAAAAGGGTTGAGTTACTGCTTGGAGCTGTCTGCTTAATCCAATGTAAGGCACATCATTGACGGTCATATACTTATGAAAGCAAAGTTGGGCAAAATGAAGTATTCTCTTGTTGGGGGTTGCCCGGAGAGGGTCATCCCAAGTTGGGGGAACTTAGAGTAAAACCACTTTTTATTCTGGAAGGGAGTTAACATTTTCTTGTTACTGAGAAAAAGCTGAGAATGTCTGAGTATTTGTTCTTAACTTTTCCTACTGATCAATTTAAAATGGTATTGCCATGTAATACCCGGCCCAAGCAATGAAGATGTTTTGTGATGGTTTCTTAGTGGGGGAAGATTTTTTTGGGGGGGGTTAGGAAACAAAACCTGGATTGCAGTAGTGTTTCAGCCTCTCATTAGGTCTTATATTTGAGACTTTAGCTTGGGTAAAATTGAGTCATGTTCCATCTGTGGCCCTAATTGTGTTATGTTCTTAGTGAAAAAGACTTTGGGCTTTCTCCTTTTCACCAGAAGAGGGAGCCTGGTATTCACAAAACATCTCTCTTCTAGATTGGGAACCCTCCTCTTGATCCCAATGAGCACTTTCTGCCCGAGGAAGAGAAGCTTACAGAGCAGGAGAGATCCAGAAGGTGGGTGTTCAGTGTTCCCAAGTGACCTTCAGTAAAGCTCAGAAAGGCTGCCTCCAGCATGTAGTGAATTCTTCTTGTGGAAGGTTTTTAAGTGGAAATGTGTGCTGCCCCTCTTATCAGTGATATCACAAGTGGGATTCCTTCTTGGGGTAGAGTTTGGACTAGCTAGCATTTCTGCAATTCTCTGATTCTCTGATCCTGACCTGTTGTCATCACAGATTTGAGAAAGCGTATACTCATACCTTGTATTACCTGGCTCAAGTCTATCAGCACTTGGAAATGATTGAGAAAGCTGCTCAGTATTGCCACACCACCCTTAAACGACAGCTGGAATACAGTGGCTACCACCCTGTAGAATGGGCTATCAACGCTGCTACCTTGTCCCAATATTACATCAATAAGGTAAGCATTTTTCAGAAGAAAAGCCCAGTGGCTGCTCTTGGTGGGCTTGAAATGGAATCCTGAATAAAGAAATCAGAATTCTGTTTTCTTTCTTGTGCTCGTGGTAAGAATTCCTGATGGGAACTCTTTCTGGCCACGAAGTCAAGGTTATTTCCTGATCTTCCTAGCTTGGATGGAAAAGTCAGACTGGAACTTCCAGCCTTGGCCTTCCAGCTCACTCTGACCCTGCATCATCTATAACAGAGCCTGAGGGAGAGGCCAGCTTTCCATTTTTGAGAACCAAGGTTCAAATGCTGGTCTTTGCACCGTGCACTTTCTTCTCTCTCTGTCTCTTGGGTTCCTTATTTATGAAATTGAGGAGTTGGACTAGATGGTCTCCATTAAGTTAAATTGAGCTTTTATTTTGTTTGCAGAAATAGCTTTATCTTTATCAATTGTGGGTGTTCTAAGTAACTGTAATCTAATAACTGTTGTCATAATTTCATAAGGAAGTTGATAAATCGCATGTGATATGTTTCAGTTATTCTGAGTATTAGCTTCTTTGTGATAATTTTTACCAAAAAAAAAAAAAAAGAAGAAGAAACTATCTTGGCTTAGTTCTTATTCAGTGTATTTATGAAGTTTCTTTTTTGAATTCATATGTATGTAAGAACCTTTCAGAAGGATGCTTTTTAATTGGCTTCATTTGACAAGTCCTGGAGTCTTCCAGAGTCTCAAATCCTCGCTGCTACATAAGTTCCTGTTCCCAGGAGCAGAGGTCCTCTGGTGTGTTTGTTTAGCATGTTGAGCCCTCCTCAACTGTCCCAAACTGCCTCCTTCATCACAGATTTTTCACCCTGACTCCAACACTTACTAGCTCTGTGCCTGTGGGCAAAATACTTGGGCCAAAGTCTCAAAATTCCAACACTTAAGATTTTTGGATCGCCATTTTTTAATGCTCATGATCAAATTCAGGGTAAAGTCTCCCTGTTAGCTACCTACGAACATCCTCTTGAAAATCCCGTATTGTAAAGTGAAGTTGCTCTCATTTCATACATTATTTGGGGACTGGGTTGTGTCACCTACTAGTGTGGTCTTAGCCAGACTTAACAGATGACTACGTGGAAGGCCGGTGCTGCTAGGCAGGTGTCATGCTTCTCAGCAGAATCCTTCAAATGTCATTCTCTCCCATGTAATGTAAGAATGAGCTTTGCTGCTCTGGCCAGCAGGCTACTATGGAGAATCCCTTCATAATCTTGAGACATTTTAAAGTAGTTTTCTAATTATAGTGTCTCTTTTTGAAAATGACAAATTCTAAAATTCTGCTATTAAAATAATTTCTTTTTCCAGGCTTGGGTAATGGACTTTCAAGAGCTGTGTGAGATGTCTCTTTATTTGCAAACCATGTGGTGAATAGAGAAGGGGAATAGTTGGTTATCAGAATTTACTTCTTTGTATTTTAAAAGCAGATAATTGAATTTTAGAATTTAACTAACTATTCCCTTTATATTACATATTACTTTTATCTTGTTTAGGAGGCCAGGTCTTAGTTGACATTTTATTTTATTTTTCTAAGCTGGGGTTAAGTGACTTGCCCACGGTCACACTGCTAGGAAGTGTTAAGTGTCTGAGACCAGATTTGAACTCTGGTCCTCCTGAATTCAGGGCTGGTGCTCTATCCACTGTGCCACCTAGCTGCCCTGACCTTTTATTTTAGTGATTTAGACTAAAGGATTTAATGGAGGAAGCATTAGTTTGAATAAAAGCTGATAAAATCTTTTTATCTACTCACTGTTAGCACAAGGAGAGCTCATTTTTTTTCCCATGCTAGCCAATGCAGATTCTTATTAAGTTGGATGCCACTTTATTTTTCATCCTTCAGAGAGTAACAGAAACCACAAAACCTAAGGGACAACCATAAGCCACCCCATACAGGCCTCCATAGAGATTTCCCCATCGGGAAGCCAAGCACAGCTGGAGGGAAGGGCCAGGGAGGTTTTATACCCATGGTTCCCCCTGTTCTTGGGGATTATAGCTCTATATCATGGTTCTTAACCATTTTTGTATTCCAGACTTCTTTGGCAATTGAATGAAGCCTATAGGCTCTTTTTCAGAATTATGTTTTTAGATGCATAAAATAAAATATATAGGAATACAAAAAAACTCCATGATAAAAAGCCCTACTACAGATGGTATTCTTAGCCAATTCTTCATATTTAGGGAACTGTACTACATAGTTTCTTCTCAGGCTTACTTACCTAATCAAATGAGAGGTTGTATATGTGAGTATATCTTGTGTGCTGAAGAAAAGGATTTTTGGTAGGATTTTTAAATAGCTTTTATTACTTTAGCTTTATTTAAAAGATTGCATTTTCTGTTAATAGTTTCCAGTCTAGAAATTCAAATTTCATTTCATTGTTGATTGCTTTTCTCATAGCAATGTTTTATGGAGTCCAGACATTGTTTATCTGCTGCCAGTGTCATCTTTAGCCAGGCCGAACAGACTCCATCAACAGAAGACAGTGAGTGTGGGTGTTTTTATATTACATAATTCTTGAAAGCATTTTCTTAACTGTGATGAGATAACATATCAGAAATCGGGGTGTTTGGCAGTTGGCAGTTGCAGTAATATGCTGACCAATTTCTTTGGTAATAGCAAAGTTTATTCTGAGTCACTCCCAAGCCCAAAATTCTTAATTTTGGAAATGAAAGACTTTTTCCTCCCCTCTTTAGTAACTGTTGGGATTTTGAGAATGTGTTCCTGGGGCCCCGAGAGCTTTCTCTTGTGAGGGTCCTCTCTCTGAACTGAATGATCTTGATTTACTGAGTTATTTGCATGTTCTCTCCCCCATTAGAATGGGACCTCTAGGAGAGCAAGAGCTGCGTTTTTGTCTTTCTTTTTATGCCTTGTGATTAGCACAGTACCAAGTCCTTAATTAATGTTGATGCATTAAGAAAGTGAGTGAGTGACTTGTTTATGATCCCATAGCTAATGGGGGTCAGAAGTAGGATGTCAATCCAGGTCTTTTGACTCTGGGACCAGAATTCACTACATACTGCTCCTGACATTTAATTATATCAAATTGATTCCCAAATGGAAAAGACTGAACTTTTCATAAAATCAAATAAAAGTTACTCCTTAGATGATTTTTGAATATTTTGAGAAAATCAGTACTCTGGGCAAGAATTAAGAGAGCTTAATCCCAGAAAAAGCCCGTGGTGTAATTTGGTTGAGAAGTCATTTCCTTGAGTCTCTTCCATATGAAAGAGCTGAAGATATTTAACTGAGAGAAGAGAAGGCTTGGAGCTGAGGGAAATGTGATCTTCAAGTATTCAAAAGGCTGTTTTATGGAGGAGGGGTTAGGCTTTGGCCAAATTCTGCTTGTCCTCAGAGGACACCAGAAGCAGAGATTTGAAATTATAAAGCAGGCACATGTAGACTTATCTCAAGAAAAACTTCCTAATAAGGGACTGTTCCAGAACAGAATGGACTCCTTCAGGAGATTGTGTGCTGAAATCTTGCTATATGTATATTCTGTGAAGATTCTCTCTCTTTTTGTCATGGACTTTATTGGAAGGCCTATGATGTTCCTTCCAACTCTGGAATTCTCAGGGTCTTTGGGCTTTTTTAAGTCTCATTCATTTAATGTCATTTTGTAATTGATGTAAATGGTTGAGTTGGGATAGCTGTAAGGATTTAAAAAACTAGTTTCTAAGAATGAAGTTATCAAAAAGCACAAATCTAAAGAGAGAGAGAAGATTGCATATTTTGTTCTATTTTGAGCATGGGTCAGATTATTAACTTGGGGAGTGTTCATCAGTTTTGTTCTTTACCCTTTGTCTCCATTGCTACTAGACTCAAATTTAAAAGTACCAACATAATCATGAATTTACCACCAAACACCTGATCTCACCTTAAAATTTGTATTTCTCTGTTGAAATTTTTACTAGTTCACTGTTTGATTTCACAGTGACAGGACCCAATTTTTTTGTTACCTGGTTAAAAGAAAGTATGCTAACTTGAAGGGTAAGTGTTGGCTATATTAAAAATTTCTTTCTGACCTTTATACAGAAAGAAATTCTAATTATAAGTAGTGACAAATTATAGATTCTGAAAAAGTACTAATAGATGGAATAGTTGGGGTGTTTTTCTTTCATAATTTAAAAACTGCCACTGGATATAATGAAGGTTGATGTTTTTGGAAGTCTACAGACATCACTTTGAGATGCCTAATTAAAATGCTTAATGCACAGCACTTTGAAAGGTAGCTAAATCATGAATTTAAAGATGGCCTGTGTTGTATGTCTTATCAGCCGAAACAGAACAAGACCAACAAGATCTTCGTCAGAGAAAAGCAGAAATTGCCAGATGCTGGATTAAATATTGCTTGAATCTCCTACAGAATGCACAGGCCTCCTTGGAGGTAGGACAGACAAAAAGAATTGTATTTGTGTTTAGGTTGCTCCCAAGCTTTAGCTTATGAGCCTGTACAAAGGAAGTGCTTGATAAATAATTTCTGAGTACTTGGTGAATTCAAGTTCAAAAAAAGTGAAAATCTCTTGAGTGCTGAAGAAAAGGATTTTTGGTAGGATTTTTAAATAGCTTTTATTACTTTAGCTTTATTTAAAAGATTGCATTTTCTGTTAATAGTTTCCAGTCTAGAAATTCAAATTTCATTTCACTGTTGATTGCTTTTCTCATAGCAATGTTTTATGGAGTCTTTTAAATCTTGGTTCACTACCCCTGACCCTCTGCAGTTCATGGGCGATAACAACCAAGGGCAATGCCCATCTTTAAAATATGAGAGAGGGCTTAAGTGGGCAGAATCCTTTCATGGAGAGGAGGGCCAAGGAAACAAACGGATAATTTGGCTATACTCAGGAAGCATTTTTAATGAAGCTGGAAGGAAAGAGGATACTTGGACTCAAGTGAGGGAGAGCTGCGAACATTTCTTTTAAGCATATGTGGATTCTCACATTGGCAGTTACTGAGGTGCTATCTGTGGGGCCAGAGCCAAACCTGGAGACAGCCGGTCAGGGGGAGGGTGGGAAGTCTGCTCTGGGGGCGACACCATTCTGACAAGGTTAAAGGGTTAACTTGGTAATGAGCAACCTCTCTGTGTACCCCCCCATCTCTACAAAATTTTAGAATAATCTTCACATAATAAAATAATTATACACAAAAATTTTAAAATCACATTTTTTGATGGAGGTATGAGGTCAGTAAGCATTAATAAAGCACCTATTGTGTGCCAGGCACCAGGCTAAGTGCTTTACAGAAACTGCATTTGGTTCTCACGGCCACCTTGGAGGAGTGAAGTTCTATGGTGATCTCCATTTTACAGTGGAAGAAACAGGGAAAAAAGTGAAGGGCACGCAGCTAGCAGGTACTAGCCAAGGGCAGGGCAGGGCGGGCTTTGTTCGTCTGAAGTGTCCCCGGTGTGCCCAGCTGGGCCCTGGAGATACAGATGTAAATGTAACAAACAGGCCCTGTCCTTGAGAAGCTCAGCTCCCATTAAGGGAACACTGTGGAGATGGCGTGGTCTCCAGGAGAAGGGAACCACAGACTGGCAGCTGTCCCAAAGTACAGCACTAGGGCGGTGAATTTGGGGGAATGAGGCCCACTGCTGCCATGTACGTACTGCAAGATCTCCGGTAAAGCCCGTGCCCTCCGCAGCCCCAGTCTCTCCTGTAGGATGAGGGGCCTTTCTGCTCTGGGTCTGCCAGCATTTGAGTGTCCAGGGCAGGATTGATTTGTGATTACCTAGCACATGGGCTATTATACATATACTGTATATCACAGAATATATCCCAGAGCAGGAAGAAGTTGGTCAGGGTTTACCTTCCTGGGCAGGATAGTTGTTCAAATATCTGAATTAGGTAGGCCAGGTGGGAGGTTAAGCATGGTCTGGGCCAAGTTGTGGCCCGCTAATGCAAGGCTCCTTCACATGGGCTCTGTGACCTTTCTAGCATAACTATATTTCAGTGTGCTTAGTTTCCCTGGAGATTGTTCACTTAAAAACTGGATTCCAAGAAGGGCTCCATAGTCTTCCCCAGGCACCTGGAGGGAGCTGAAACATGGGGGTCCAAGAACTTGGCTCTGGGGAACACTCCAGAGGACCTGGCATTCACATGACAGGGTAGAAGAGGAGGACTCCTTATACACCAAAGGTCTTCCACATACTCCTATTTGCAGGAGACACTGTGCTGATTCTGTGAGGTCTGGAACATGGCAGCCTCTAAAATGAGATCTGTAATCACCTCCGAATTTGGCCAGGTAACCCACACAGGCTCGGTGGACAAACACGGAATAAACGCTTGTGAGCGGGCAGGGCATAGGGTCTGAACTCATCGGAGGATGAGAGCAGGCTTTCTTGGATTTGGGAAGTAAAACAGTGCTTTTGGTGAATCCCAGGCTTCTCCCAAAAGGCCATCTTTTTTAACATCAGCATTTTTCTAGTGACAGAGTTGGCAAAAAGTCAGAGACAGTGATGGCTTCTGCCTTGGGAGAACTTTCAAGCCTGTGACAACCGTTGCATTGAACAAGCAGTTAATGTGCCAGGCACTAAGTAAGCACCGAAGGCACAAGTAGGAACAAAAAGACAGTCTGCCCGTGGGCCGCGAGCACTTAAAAAGAGCCAAGCAGGACAGGGATCATGGGAGAGAACAGCCCAACGAAGCAAAAAGGGAGAGGACAAATGGAAGTTCCAGGAGGCAGCGACTAATTAGAATGGGAATAAATTCAGTAAAGGACAGAATAAAAATGTTAAGCCAAGAGAACCTCAGGACACTTGATGTCATGGGCACATCAGAGGGAAACTTGAGTGAAAAATAAGGATGAAGCTTATTTGGGGTGGACAGTGGTTCTTAGAATCCTTCCATCTACCCAGGTGGAAGCAGAGAACACTCTTGGCAATCCAGGGAGACTTTATTAAGGAGATGAGATGGCAAGAGGTGTTTGAGAAAGAGATTTGGGTAAGCTAGTGAGGGGAAGGTATTCAAAAAGAATTTAAAGGGTACTGAATTTAAAATGGAACCTTGCTCATTGGCCTGCATAGGCCCTGAGAGCGTTAGTGGCTAAACTAACTGCCCTGATTTCCTTTGGCATGCTGAAGCTCATGCTGGTAAGTTTGGCTTTGTGGATGCATGGGACTGCTCCAAGTCTTTGCTGTTGGAAAATGAAAAGGTCTGTCCTGAGCGCCTGGAGTGCTTCTCTGCCCTAAAGCTGTGTCTTGATCACATGAAGGTGGTGACCATTTTTGCTGTTTTGACTTGGGTCTCTTGACTTACCTGCTTATTAGTTTTTTAGTAGGGTTTGTTATATGAGCCTTTTGGGAAGATCTGGCTTTAAAATTCCCATGTTCCTTATCAGCTTCAATTTTCCTTGCCCTTCTCATATCAAAGGATTCTAGGAATAAGGACTGGAAGGGAATGTAGTACTCAATAACTCCATCTTCTTATTTCACAGAAAAAGAAACATACCCAGGGGAAAAGTACCATTATTGCTCTGGATATCCTCATTTTCTCCTCACATTAGAGAGGGTCATTTTATATTTCTATAATATCTTCATAAATTGTCATAATTTTATGTTCCTGCTAGGAAGGAGATTAATAAATGTTGATCTATATAGCAGGTAAATGAATCTTAGAGAATGTTCTATAGGGAACAAGTTATATTAACACAGAGGTTTCTTTACTTTTTTCTTTTTGTTTAATTAAATATTCTCCCTCTGCTTGGCTTTCTTAACGTAGTCTAGAGGAGAATGTTACATCTTTCTCTTGTGTTAGCCATTGGGAGTGTAAGCAAAAAAAAAAAAATGCTCATTGTTAAAATAATAGTAGATTGGGATCCTGCTTTAGCCTTTTGCTTTTCTTCCTTTTCAGGACAACATAGGAGAACTTGACCTTGATAAACAGGCTGAACTCAAAGCTCAGAGGAAAAGGGAAGAAGATGAGAAAGAAAACGGCAGGAAGAAAGTGGTCCTCTTTGGCACTAGTGATGTGTGTGACGCCATCTTGGCCATGGAGGAAAAGGTGGCCTGCGTGCCCCCGTTAGACTTTAGGGAAGCCAGGGAGGTGTTTTTAGTGGGCCAGAATTACGTGTTCGAGGCCAAGGAGTACTTTCAGGTTGATGGGTACATCACTGACCATATCGAAATTGTCCAAGACCACAGTTCTCTGTTTAAGGTGCTGGCCTTCTTTGAAGAGGACTATGAGAGGCGCTGCAAGATGCACAAGCGGAGAATAGACATGCTAGAGCCCCTCACGGTAGACCTCAATCCACAATATTATCTATTGATCAACCGGCAGCTTCAGTTTGAGCTGGCCCACACCTATTATGAGATGATGGACTTAAAGGTAGCCATCGCCAACAGGCTAGAGGAGCTCGATTCACACACGATAAAGAAAATCAATTCCCTGGCCCAGTCAGCCATCAAGTACTATGAACTCTTCCTAGACTCCCTAAAAGACCCCAATAAGGTGTTTCCAGAGCAGCTCGGGGAAGACGTTCTCCGTCCTGCCCTGGTAGCCAAGTTCCACATTGCTCGACTCTATGGCAAACTCATCACTTCTGATGGTAGGAAGGAGCTAGACAACATGCAGGCTTCCTTGGAATACTACACGTTCTTGGTTGACTACTGTGAGAGGTACCCCGAGGCCGTCCGTGCTGTAGACACTGAGCTAGAACTTAGTAAAGAGATGGCAGGGCTGCTGCCAGCCAAAATGGAGAGGCTGCGAGCCAAGCTGAGCCCCTTTACTTAAATCCTTATCCCTGGTCATGGAAATGTGCAATAGAGCAGGGTCCTTCAGCCCCAGGTCCCTTCCAGGGTACTTGCCTCCAGTGAGCAGGGAAGCACAGATAGCTCTCTCCAACTCACTTGTCAGTAAAATGAGTTAACAGTTTTTGTCTTGATTTTGTACATTTTTTCTGTAAAATTCGTGTTTGAGATGGCTTGTTCCCTACCTTTCCTGCAGAATACTACTTAAGAGGTGACTCAAACAAAGATGCTGGATGTAGCTGGGGTATAAAAATTAACTTTTTTTTTAAGAGAAATAGAGTTTTCCCCGGGGGGGCAAAAACCCATGAGTTTCCTGCATATCTCCTCCTAGAATCCTAACTTCCCAAAGAAATGTTTACCCAATGATAACTAACCTATAATTTATTTTGTATGTTGTAAAATTCTTTGTCTATATTATAGGAAAAAATTATTAGAGATGTAATAAATGACTTGCTTCACTAACAGAATGTTCGTTTAGTTACTTTTTGTCATCATCGTAGATCCAGTCTGACTCTGGCCATCTCTATGGTCACCACGGCTATTTCAGACTGAGATGTACAACTTGGGAATAAAATCTAAACTTCATCATGTCCAGGGGTGACTCTCGAGCCACTTTGTAAAGGACAAGCTCTGGAAGGTCTTGCCAGAGTGCAGGTGCTTGGAACGTGGGCCGGGCAGTCAGGCTCCTCATCCCGGGGAACATCACAAGGTTGGGGGCTCTGGAATCCTGAGCAGCAGAGCAATTGATCCTTGGTCCTAGATTGCTCATTTATGCTTTTACAGTGACTGGATTAGGAAAGTGGGGAAAGGATGCTCAGGATCACAAAATTCCCTCTGGCCAGTGGGCTGACCTACAGGCCTGTAGGGACCAGCTAAATCCAAGTTGACAGCCTTATAAACAACCAGGCAAGGGGAGCAGGAAAAGGATCAGTGGTGGTGGATGGGAAACGAGAGGATGAGCCAGAGCCAGTCTGTACACGGAGCCTGGCGGGCCAGAGTGGGCTGAGCCGCTGGCAATCTCTGCGGGGTGCTGCTCTGCCAGCAGGGCACCTTCACCTGGGGCTAAATGGGCCCTTCAGGTGCTCAAGGAAATTGGATGGGTTCCTCCTTCAGATGGAACCAGCAGTGATCCGATGCCTGTAAGGGAAGTCCTGAGTAACTGAGGGCTCTCCTAGTCATCACTGGAGGGGAGTGTATGTATATCCACTAGTGGGGATTCTGATGGATCTTTCTGGGTCTCTAAGAAGGGAAGGAGTCCAGTGTGCTTTCCATTAAACAACTATATTTGGAGCATTTTTTTATGTGACTATTGATAGCTTGGAATTCTTCCTTAGGAAATTACACATGTGTTAGCTGTGACCATTTCTTTTTTGGGGGTTGGTTATTTTAATGAGTTTGAATTAACTTCTGTATCTTAAAAATGAGACTTTTCTCGAGGAAACAGCTTTTAAAAATCCCCTTTCTTTGCCTTCCCCCTTCCCTAGTTATCCATTTCCTTTTTAATTTTAGCTTCATTGGGTTTGGTTGTATAAAACCTTTTAAAATTTTATGTACTTAAAATGTCAGTTTTATCTTCTGTGATCCTCTCTATCCCTTATTTGTTGGTAGCCTATCCATATAAATGAATGACCATTTTCCCCTTGCTCCTCAAATTTGTTTTTGATGTCATCCTTTATGACTTAGTCATATACACTATTTGGAGCATATATCTAGTGAATATTGTGTGAAATGCTGGGCTAGCCATATTATAGCTAGCTAGTTTCCCAATTTTCCCAGCAGTTTTTGTCTATTATTACCTTAGTAGCAGGGGGCTTCAGGTATATCAGATACAAGTCTACTATATGTTTCCCCACTTCCCTGTTCCACTTTTTGTTGTTTCTCATAAGATTCTTGATTTTTTGTTCCAACTGAATTTCACTATTAGTTTTCCTACTTCTGTAGAGTAATTTTGATCATTTAAGTGATGTGACACTGAAAAATAGATTAGCTGTAATTTTTATTATACTGGCCCTATTAACACATATGTATTGAGATTTATCCGATTATTGAGGTCTATATTTGTACAAAGTATGTTTTATGATTACTTTCATATAGTTCCTTTGCGTCTTAGCAAGCAGACTCCCAAGTTTTTTTTATACATTCTGTAGTTATTTTAAATGGAATTTTTCTTTGTATCTCTTCCTAATGGGAATATACAGAAATGCTGATGATTAAGTGAATTCAGTTTATATCTTGCAACTTCACTGAAGTTACACTGTTAATATTTTGTTGACTCTATCCCATTGTGTCTCACCAGAAATTATCTTTTTTACAATCCATGATGAACCTAATTAATCATAATAAGCTACTAAGAATGGCATATAATAACAAATTGAATGAAAACATGGGTATTAATTGATTAAGATTTTTATGAGCCCTACACAAAGGCAACTCCAAAATAATTTTGATTGAACACATGGAAGGATATTGTATCCTCACAGATTGAGCAAATATTTAAAAAAAAAAAAAAGATTTCCCAACTAATTGACAGATTTTAATTCAATCTTAATAAAATAATAGTATTTGTTAACAAATATATCTAGATTTAACTAAAGTCATACCAAAATTCAGATGGAAAAGTTGATGAGCAAGAATATCAAGAATTATGAAAAGGAAAAATGGAGAGGTGAGACTTGCCCTTCCAGAATTCAATATATGTTATGAAATCTTGGGCCAGGAGGAAAGCTGTAAAGCATACTTCCCTACAATCTGAAGAAGTGTCTATGGTTGTGGGCAGACACAGATGTTATAGCCTTTGGTTTTAACGTTTTCTTTGTTACAGAGGAGGTTGGGTGGGGTGGTGAGAGAGACCGGAGTGGTATATTGGGAAACTGCTAAAAGCAAAAGATGTTAATAAAAACTTAAGTAAATTAAGTTGAAAATGTGTATGAGGAATAGTAGAGAGGATGATTTACTTGGGAAGTAGAGTGCATGAAGGGAAATTATATGTAAAAAGCCTAAAAAAGATAAAGCCAGATCGTAAAAGACTTTAAATGCTAGAGCAAACAATAATTTGTATTTTTTTCTCAGGGCCTGTAGGGAACTATTGGGGTTTCTTAAGCAGAGAAGTTAAGTGGTCCAGCCTGGTTTTAAGGAATATTACTTGGACAGCTGTGGAGAAGATGATTAGGAAGGGAGAGAATTTTCTCCTTAAAAATTGGCCAGTGAGGAGCTCGAATCCCCAGGTTACACCAGTAGTTAGTGTCAGAGACTGCATTTGCACCCAGATCCTCTGACTTCAGAGAGGCTAATTAGTGCAGCGGTTAGAATTTCAGGCCTGATTTCAAGTCCAGCCACCAGATACTGGGCAACTCCATTGACCGTATTTGTCTTATTTTCCTCATCTGTAAAATGAGCCAGAGAAGGAAATGGCCAACCAAGCTCCGTCCCATTCCCCCAGAGTCAGAAATGACTTAACAACGGCTCTGAGTACAGAGCACTGTTCCCGTGCTACCCAACTGACATCAGCAGAACTAGGTTCCAGCCCGTATCCACAGACAACCATCTGTCTACACACATATGTAGCTAGGCTACAGTTTTGTGCACGTGTGCATTGGGCGCCTGTAGAGAGCACACAGTGGGACTTCAGACAGGACTATAAGGGCTCAGAGCAAACTTTTGTTGCTTGGTTTCTTTGATTTTACTCTGTTCAGAAGCACAGTATTATATTTCTAATTCTTAGATATGATTTTATTTCTTGTTTGTTTCATCAGCAGTTATTACGTTTAAAGCATTTTCTTCTTTTTTAATTAAAAAAAAGTCACATCCAGCAGTTGTTCAGTTAGTGGCCTGTGAAGCCGGCCTTTCTGTCCACACAGGCTCCGCTATCAGCCTGGGAGCACTTTCCCTCGGTTTCCCTCCTGGCTATCTCTAGCTCTTCTGCTCTCTGGGCTATCTGGCCCTCTGCATCTTTTTTATTATCATTGGAAGGCAGATTGTGTTATCAGAAGGCCCCATCCCTTTCCTCCCTCCCCAGTGAGCACCCTGGCCACAGTGAGTGCCTCCCGTTACCCTTCGCACTGGCTAATGCTTTCAGTTTCTTACTGAAGGCACAATAGGACAATGACATGTCAATATAAAAAGTCACTTCCATCAGAGCTTCCAGATGCTACTGGAATTCTTGTGACTGTGTTAATTGGTTCTTTATACTTCTTCAAATTATATATTTAAAATTGGAAGGGACTTTAGGGGGACATCACTTTATGGTCTCATTTTATGGATGAGCAAACAAGCTGGGAAAGGTTCAGTGCCTGTCAAGCTTTGAATCAAATCCACGTCCTCACTCTCTGAAGATAAACAGTTTCCCGTTTTACCCCATTTTTCTAGTCTGTTTTCTGTAAAACCCATTTTTAATAGCTGCTCTAAAGTAATTTCTATCCTCACCTGAGGCCTCCAGCAAAATAGAAGCTTTGTGAGGGCAGGGATTTTGTCATTTTTTCATTGCACTCCTAGGATTCCTTGTCGATATAAAGCGCCTATTATGCTTCATGGATGGAACTGGCATTAGATCTGAAGATTCTCTCATCTTCCTGAGTTCAAATCCAGCCTCAGATACTTACTAGCGGTGTGATCCTGGGCAAGTTACTTCACCCTGTCTGCCTCAGTTTCCTTATCTATAAAAAGAACTGGCATCTATTATTTCTCTTAAGAAAACCCCAAATAGGGTCAAGAAAAGTCAAACATGACTGAAAGCCATTGGACAACAATAGAATTCGTGATTTGGAGCATATTTATATAGTTGTTGATAGCTTGGATTAGTCATTTGGAAAATGTTTCCATGTATCGGTTGGGGAATTGCTCTTATTCTTACAAATTTGAATCACTTCTATATATATTGGAAACTGCATCTTTGTCAGAGAAACTTGCTGCACTCACCTCAATTATTTTTAACTTTTACAGTTATAATTAAGTAACTTTTTCACTTCTAATTTGGTGTAAACTTCCTTAATTTTATGTAATCAAAACTGTCCATTTTATCTCCTATGATCTTCTCATTCATTTTATCATGAACTATTCCCCTATCTGCAGATCTGAAAGGTGATTTCTTGTTGGCCCCTCTAATATATTTATGATGACTTTTTATATCTACTTCATCTACTCATTTGGAAACCCTGCCAAGCTCAAAATCTAAAGTTCTTGCTACCAGGATAAGATTAGTAGCAGAAGGGCCCCTCCCTAAAAGGTGCCCGGTTCTTGATGGAAATAGAAATCCAAGAAGCAGCTTTGGAGAGACACCAATCTAAAAGGGAACTTGAGGTAAGATAAAATGTGATGTGTTCAACTGTCTTCAGAACCTGAACCAGTAAACAAAAGAGAGTGGAAGTTGTGGTCAGTTTACCTGACAATGTCCAGGAAACAGAGTGGTTTGATTAAGATGACTTTCATAGTTCAACAAACATTTAACAAGCATCTCAAGATCCATTAGCAGGGCTTCCAGGGAATCACTTGCATAGATTTGCCAAAAACAGTTTTCTGGCCACCCCTTGGAGACCTCAATGACAACTTTATAATTCTCCTAGTGAAGAAGCATTTCCTTACATACCTTGCTATAATATCTACTCATTGTTCTGCCTTCTGGGGGCCAAGCAGAATAAATTATAAAATCATTATAGAGATCTTAGTAGTCAGTTGATCCAAATCCCTCAGTTTACACTTAAAGAAACTGAGATCCAGAGATGTTGCCTAACTTATTCAAGGTCAATAGTAACTCCAGATTTAAGCCCAATATTCCAAATCTAGTCTTCTCCCTCTTTGTGTGTGAAAAATAATTCTATCAATTTCCCAAATTTGGTGTTCTCTCTCTGCAAGAAAAAATTCAATAATTTTAATTCCTCTCTGATTGATTAACCCTTTAGTCCCTTTTTTCTTATCTTATTGCTATAACTAACATTTCTAGCCCTATGTTAAATAGTGATGAAACTAGATAGATATCCCTGATCTTATTGGAAAAACCTCTAGTTTTTCTCCTTTACAAATTACGTTTGTTCTTGGATTTAGTTAAATATTTCTTTCTTTATTAAAGAGAAGTTCATTTATTCCTATGATTTATAGAGTTTTTAAAAGAAAAAAAAAGTATTGGGCTTTGTCAAAAGCCCTTTCAGCATCTATTGAGATGATCACATGATTTTAATTATTTATATTGCTAGCACAGTTTATTATAGTAATAGTTTTGCTTGCGTTGAACAAATCTGCCCTTCTGGTGTAAACCCAAACTGATTATAATGTGTAATTTTTATGTTGTCATAGTCAACTTGCTAATGTTTCATTTAAATTTTTTACATTATTATTCTTTAAAGATAATTGTCTTTAGTTTTCTTTCTCTGCTTTGTCTCTACCTGGTTCATGTATCAAAACTATATTTGTATCAAAGAAGAGTATCTTCTTATTACCCCAGACAATTTATGTAGTATCAGAACTAATTGTTCTTTGGATGTTAGATAGAATTCACCTGTAATTTAGTTTTCTATTCCTTAAAAAAAAAAAAAAAAAAAAAACAACTATTTTTATTTATCAATCCAATGGTCTCTTTGCTTTCAATACTATCAATGCATACATATAATTAATAAGACCATCAGTCCTGTCCTCTCTGCTTCTTATATGAACTTGGACAAGCCTCCAGAAGCTACAGTTTTCTACCTCCTTTCTTCTAGAGCTTTGGCTGCTATGGAATAAAGGGCTCTGTGTTCGAATCCTGTCTGACCAACCTCCTTATCTGAAAGGTAGCAGACTGAAGCAGGTAGCACCAAGACTCGAGTCCTGTGATTCTGTGGCTTTTAAGCCTTAGAATCTCTTTTTTATCCATATATTTTGGGATCTGGGATGCTTGGAGTTCCCACGTCAGCTCTTCCTGGATTATCAATTCCTTCCTTCCTTCCAGTGGAAGAGAGTGGAGGGGTGGAATTCAAAGGTGTTCCAGATATTATTTTACAGGTCACCTTGGACAAATAACTTGGTGTCTTTGGACTTCAGTAGCTTCTTCTGAAAAAAAAAAAAAAAAAAAAAAAAAAAAAGGGGGTTGGATCAGATGGTCTTGGAGGCTCCTTCCAGCTCTAATCTGTGTCCCTGTGAGCTCTGTGAGAGATGACCCCACTTTACAGATGGAAAAGCTGAGGCACAGAGTCCATGACCTCCGCAAAGTTTTAGGGCTGGAAAGATATCGTAGGTCACACAGTCTAATCCCCACATTTTACCCAGGAGGAAACCGAGCTCTGGGATAGCCTGGGACAGGATTTGAATCTAGATCTTGGCGGGGGTAGGGGGCGCTTCCTGGCCCCCTTCCCCTTCCCTGGGCGGCACAATCCCTGTTGATGCGTTTGCCTCGGCTCTTCCCTTCCGGGGAGGAGGCCCGCCCTGGGCTTCCTCCAGCTGACCACACAGAGGGCACCCGGCGGGAAACGAGTTTTGCAACCGGGCTCGGATTTGTGAAACTAAGAGCATCACATGCTCGGAGGAGGCAGGCAGCTCCGGCTGCGGTCAGCCTCTTCCCAGCAGCCCTCCCGAGTGCTGAGGTTGGCCGGAGTTGGGCCTAAATGAGTCACCTCAAAATCAGGCTTAAGCAACAGACGGGAGTCCCTCCTGTGGCCCTCCCCGGACCCTCCCCAGGCCTGAGTCGGGCCCGTGCCAAGGGCTCCCCGGGATGAAGGAGAGCCGGTTCTCATCCCCCTGGGAAGGGACCCTTAGGCCATGGGAGGAAGCCGGAGTGGAAGAGCCGAGTTTGAACCGCGCCTCGGGCGGCCGTGACCCCCTAGTCTCCCAGTCTTCGCTAAAGTTCCTCCCTTGAGCCAAGCTGAGTGCTAGGGCGCAGGGCAGCCCATCCCAAGTGACCCTAGCCGAATGACTTCGCCTCAGTTTTCTAACCTGTAAAATGGGAAGAAACTCCCCTGAGGGCTGGGACCCTGGCTCCTCTTTCTCTCTCCCTAAGAGCCCTCTAACCCGAGGCTTTCTGGAGGAGGACTTTATTGATTGGTGGGTTTCTGCGGCTCCTGGGGTGGGGGCGGGGGCGGAGGGACCCAGGAAGACAGACCAATGAGACCACTCGGGGAAGATTCCAGGAGTTAGTGTGGGGCAGGCCGCCTGGGCGATGGCGGCTGCTGGGGGCCCCTGGAGGCCCCTGGAGCTTTAGGGCTGAGTCTGGGGTCCTCAGGTGCTGCCGCTCCCCGCCTGCCAGAGAGAGGCTCCCGGGAGGGGGATCCGTGGGAGGTGAGGCTCGAGCTGCGGGGGAACGCTAAGGGCCAGGGGGGCCTGGGAGCCCAGATCTGCAGGGACCGGTTTGAGCGTGGGCTTTGTCACTCAGCACTTGGGACCTTGGACTGCCCTGTCAGTGCCAGGGCCCCGGTCTTGAAGGACGCATTTACCCAGATTGGGGGTTAAAATGGGGTTTGCCACTTACCGTCTTATGTAGGGCGTTTTGGATGATCTGTCCAGTGCCTTACAGAAGGGGAAACTGAGGCTCAGGGAAAGACAGTACCTAATCCACAGACATATAGGCCCAGTACCATCATTGTACAGACGGGGAAACTGAGGTCCAAGGAGAGGAAGTAGTCAGGAAGAGAACTCTGACCACCTTTTCTTCCTTACTCTTTTCCTTCTCCCAGCCCCTTCCTTCCTCCCTCCATTCTCCTCTTCCTTGCTTCTACTGCTCCCAAGTCTTATCGCTGGCACCATGCACACCAGCATGTGGAAAGGGCTGGGGCTCCTCTGAATCAAGCTTCCTGCCTTGTCAGGGAGCTCATGCTCTGAGCAAACCCCATCAGGGCCTTTAAACTTGCAGAGTACTGGGAAGTATGAGAGGCTGGATTGGAACTTGGGTCCTCCTGATTGCAAGCAGAATGCTTCCTCATGTCCCCTCCTCCAGATCTCCTTGTTTTTCCATTAGAGCCCAGTCCCACAAGCAGTGAGGAGAGTCAGATTTTAGCAGAGGTCTTCAGCCTCCAGAGCTGGTGCTTTTCTCCACCCCTATCTGCAGAGGTGGGGGACTACAGGGTAGAAGATCGCATACGCTGTCAGACCCAATGGGTTGGTTTTGCTGAGTGAGCTGCCTTCTCCCCCCCTTTCCTTTTTAGTCTTTATTATGAGGGGTGTTTCACTGACGAGGGCTGAGGAAAGGGACCGGTTTAAAAATAAAATTGATGTAAAGAAAAAAGATCACTCAAAATAAGATGAAAATCTGGTGCTTTTTAAATGACACTCTTAATAGAGAGGGCCAGAGCCCGCAAGGAAGCCAAAGCTTCTGGCTCCGGCCTTTGATTTCCTCTGGGGCCATTGTTTGGCAGGGCGGAGGCCGTTCTCAGGCTGGGGAACCCGTGAGCTGCAGACAATGGCCCCGGCTCTCACCTTCCCTGGCACTGATGCCAGTAAATAAGGCCCGGGCTTTGCCTTTCCCAGGATTCTCCCTCCTGCGCCTTCAGGGGGGTTGGCAGTTGAAGGAGACTTATTTTTTACAAAAGAGTATTTCCTGAGAAAAGATATTGGGGACTAAAGAGCCAAACCCCACAAAAGAGAAAGCTTCCTCTACTGTCTCAGTCCCTAGGGAGACAGTGGCGAGGACCACCATTCTTCCCTTCCCTTTCACGCCTCCTGGGTGGCTGTGGGGCTTGACACAGCCCTGCTATGAGTCACTCCCCCACTTGCATGAGGCGCTGTCAGTCTGCTGGTTGGATCTCTGCTGGGATTGGTCAAAGAGGTTGTTTCTCAAGTCTGTATTATTGACATCGCCAACCTCAGTGAGCTAGGATAAGGAAATCACTCTGTGATTGTGACCCAAGAGAAATATGGGTTATTACTCATCTCATGATTTTCTCACAGTGATAAAAGAGTTCGAGTGTTCTTGCTTTGAGGTGTATTTTTTTTCCTTAACACTCAGGTGGCTGGTGCATGAGAGTGAGGGGGTGATTTGCTGGCAGAGGTTCAGTTACCAATCACAGGACCGCCTGACTTATCCCTGGCTGAGGTTACCTGGATCACCTGGTTACCTTCCAACAGCAACACATTGGTCCCCTTCAGTGAAAACTAAATAAATTCTGGGGAGGGGATCTTCTTTTATTGAATGCCCCATTTCTCATTACCTCCTAGCTTGACCAGGGTGGCAGAGGACAGGTAGGAACATACCTGTGGTGGAAAATGAAGATAGAGCTAGGCATGACCTCATTCTTTGCCACTGGGGAACCTGAGGCTGGTGGATCAGGTAAGTAAAGGAGTTCTAAGAGGAGCCTACGTCAATTGAACATACACACTATGTCTAACACTGATATGGTAAGCCCCCGAAAGCAGAGGATGGACCCGTAGTAAGCTGCCTGAGGAGGGACAAACCGATCCAGGTTGGAAATGGAACAGGTCAAAGCCCCCATGATGATGACTGATGGGATGGGGTCTGAGTGACTGCTGCCTTTATAGCCTGGATGAGATGGGGAGACCTAGTCTTAAGGAAAAGAAAAGAGGAGAGAGGGATAGAGGAAGGGAAGGAGGGAGATGGGAGGGGGGAAGAAAGCAAGAAAGGTAGGAAAGTAAGAGAAAGAAAGAGGAAAGAAGGAAGGAGGGAGGGAGGAAGGGAGATGAGTGGAAAGAAAGAAAGAGAAGAAAGCAAAAGAGAGAAAAAAGGAAAGAAAGAAAGGAAGGAAGAAAGGAAGAAAGGAAGAAAGAGAAAGAAAGAAAGAAAGAAAGAAAGAAAGAAAGAAAGAAAGAAAGAAAGAAAGAAAGAAAGAAAGAAAGAAAGAAAGAAAGAAAGAAAGAAAGAAAGGAAAGAAGGAAGGAAGGAAGGAAGGAAGGAAGGAAGGAAGGAAGGAAGGAAGGAAGGAAGGAAGGAAGGAAGGAAGGAAGGAAGGAAGGAAGGAAGGAAGGAAGAAAGAGAGAGAAAGAGAGAGAAAGAGAGAAAGAAAGAAAGGAAAGAAGGAAGGAAGGAAGGAAGGAAGGAAGGAAGGAAGGAAGGAAGGAAGGAAGGAAGGAAGGAAGGAAGGAAGGAAGGAAGGAAGGAAGGAAGAAAGAAAGAAAGAAAAAGAAAGAGGGAGGAAAGGAGAAAGAAAGGAAGGAAGGAAGAAAGAAAGAAAATGAAGACAAGCCTGACTTTTCAGAGAAGCCCAACCAATTCTGAACTCCCTAGGGACTCACTCCTCAGAGTACTGAGGCTGCTCAGGAGGTACTGGTGTGCTAGAATGTGTTGGGAGACTCAGACTGAAGCCTCTGGAACCCTTGGGCCTTCTGTGTGGGCTTGGACAAATGTCTACCTCTGAATTTTGGTTTCCTCACCCTCAAATGAGACTAAAATAAGACAGCACCTGGAGGGAATTGGCGCCCTGCCCTTGACAAGTTGGGCTATATTTCTTTCTTCCTTCCACATTCTGTTTGATACCAGGCAGCTGTCACTTTCTAGCCCTTAAGGGCAGAGACAGCCTGGTTTTGTCTTGATAACCCCAGTGCTTGCCCATCTTCTGTCCGGGCCGGTGACTTTTATCAGCAAGGAGAGCTCTTCATAGCAGGAATCCTGGTTACTCACCTCTCACTCCCCTTCACTCACTGCACCACCCAACCAGATCACTCGCCCTGCTGCTTCTCACACAGGCGGTTCTACCTCTCAGGGACAGATTTTGGTCTGTCCCTTCTCAGAGTCTGGAACTCTTGCCCTCTTCCCCCAGAATCCCTTCCTCCTTCAAGGCTCTGGGCCCAAAGCTGCTTTCTACAGGAGGCCGTTCTCAATTCCAAAGAATGGGTATTGATTATAACTAAAGTCCTCTCCACATTTAATGACCAGACACCTGTGATCCACAAATCCCTCCTCAGATCCTCTGGTGCGTTATCCCACGCCATCAGCCTTCCTCATCCCTATCCTCGGCCCTGCCCAAGTGACATCCCCCGGTCACCCTCCCACTATCTCCCACAGTCCTTTCCTCTGCCTCCTGCCCCAAGGCTCAGAGAGTGAACAGAGGGCCTAGAGCCATCAGAGGCAGCTTGACTTTCTAGGGCTCAGTTTCCTATTTAGAGACTTCGGCTTAGCCAGAAGAGATGTAGATGGCAGGTTTTTTTCTGGGTATTTCAACTTGGGCTTTCCTTTTGCTGAGGAGGGAAAAAAGGAAATGTCTAGTGCCCCCTGACCGTAATACTTCCCCAAAGAAGAAAGATGAGTAGCTCTGCCTTCGTGGGCTTAGAGCTTTGAGAACCAAACTAGCATGACACACTAACTTCAATCACGTTCTTTATTTGAAATCTAAAAAGAAACCAGGCCAGAGGTTTCCACTACCTGATTGCCTAGAAGCTGTTATCTCAGAGTGATGTATTTAGTTCAGGGAAATTGGGTCGCCTCTCCCTCCCCCTTCTCCCTTTGGACCACAACTTGATGTGCGAGCGTGGCAGGACCATGAGCTTTACTGGAATATATCTAGCAAGAGTTGGTAAAAGTAAATTTTAAAAGATTCTTCAAAATCTAACGAAAAAGGTTTTAAACTCAAAGGGAAGGGCAGGAAGAAAGTTGCCCACTGAGCTAAAGGCCAATCATGGCAGTAATAGTGTCAGAGGAAGAAGAGCAAATGCCCAGAAATTCACAGGAGACTAAAATCCAACAAAGGAAATGGTGAATGCACAAATGGCTGACAAACCAGTTGAACTAGACATCCTAATTGCGGTTCAGCCGTTTTCTGTCATGTTCAAATCATGACCCCATTTGGGGTTCTCACAGCAGAGACGCTGGAGTGGTTGCCATTTGCTTCTCCAGCTCATTTTACAGATGAGGAAACTGAGGCAAACAGTGTGAAGTGACTTGCCCAGGGTCACACAGCTAATAAGTAGCTGAGGCTGGATTTGAACTCAAAAACTTTCTGATTCCAGAGACTGGTGCTCTGTCCTCTGTGCCACCTAGATGCCCAGAGATCCTAATGCTAGGAGGCAAATTTGTGCTTTTTATCAATGACTTGGATGAAAGCGTAGATGACATGCTTATCATGATACAAATGTGGGAGGGAGAACTAAAACACTGAATGAAAGAATCAGGATGCAGAAAGATCTTGACAGATTAGACTTGAATCCAATGAGAAAACACATTATCCAGACCTTATTTTGCCCCTGAAGTTCAAGGATGCCTTCGCTGTCCATCTCTATAAAGGTATAGATTGCCCTGGGGCTATTGCAGCCGGAATCTCTCTCTTAGTCATGGCTGGCAAGATTCTTGCCGGAGTCCTCCTTAATAGACGGATGCTGTCCCTACAAGAAAGTCATCTACCTGAGAGCCAATGTGGCTTCGGAAGGGGCCGAGGAACACTAATATGATGTTGGCTGCCCAACAACTCCAGGAGAAATACCACAGGCAGAACAGAAGTCTCGTACAACATTTGTAGATCCAATCAAGGCCTTTGATACTGTCAGCTGTGATTATGGAAAAATATGTCAAAACTTGATTGCCCAGAGAAATTCATCAGTACAGCACATTGATTCCATGATGGCGCGCTTGTCCGAGTTCCAGACAGTGGGCGATGCTCTCGAGCTTTCCCAGTCACCAGTGGAGTGGACAAGGCCATGGGCTTGCACCCTGCTTTTTAACATGATGTTTTCAACCATGCTGTCAAATGCCTTCAATGGGGATGTTCATCAAGGTCAGCTACGGTACTGATGGTACATCCTTCAACTTGAAAAAGCTACAAGACTGAATTAACCCAAAAGAAATAGGAGATGTACAAAATTAAAGAAGCACCCCAAGTGTTCATAAGGACTATTTGTATCCAACCTGTGGCAGAACATTTTGAGTTCATATTGGTCTGATCGATCGCAGTCCGACACATTAATTTGATTCTAACATAGTGATGTCATTTTGGTTCTCTTCAAGAACAAAGAACAATTGAACAATTGACCACTCATCCCCATCTGGGGTACAAATGGGCTGATGAGGGTCAAGGCCACAGGTACTCCATAGCACTTCTAAAGACAGGAGATCCAAGTACCAAAAGAGGGTTCTATCAAGGAAACATGGTCAGACCCATATGTACAAAAATATTTATTGCAGCTCTTTTCTCAGGCCAAAGAATTGGAAATTGAGGGGATACCCATCAACTGGGGAATGACTGAATAAATTGTGGTAAATGATTGTGATGGAATACCATTGTTCTCTAAAAAATGATGCACAAATTTGGAACTATGCCCAAAGGGCTATCAAACTGTGCCCTTTTCATGGTGGTAAAGAACTGGACACTGAGTGGATGCCCATTAGCTGGAGAAGGGCTGAATAAATTATGGTATATGAATGTTATGGAATATTATTGTTCTGTAAGAAATGACCAGCAGGAGGAATACAGAGAAGCTTGGAGAGACTTACATCAACTGATGCTGAGTGAAATGAGCAGGACCAGGAGATCATCATATACAACAACAATAAGACTATACAATGATCAATTCTGATGGATTAATCATTTCTCTTTTCAACAATGAGGTGACTCAGGCCAGTTCCAATAGACTTCTGATGGAGAGAGCCATCTGCACCCAGAGATAGAACTGTGGGGACTGAATGTAAATCACCACATAGTATTTTCATCTTTTTGGTTATAGTTCGCTTGGCTTTTTTTCTTCTCATTTTTTCCCTTTTTGATCTGATTTTTCTTATACAGCATGATAAATATGGAAATATGTTTAGAAGAATTGTATATGTTTAATCTTGATCCTAGTAGAGGAAAGGGAAGGGGGGGAAAGAGGGAGAAAAATTTGGAACACAAGACTTTGCAAGGGTGAATGCTGAAAACTATCTTTGCATGTGTTTTGAAGATAAAAAGCTATTATTAAAAATTAAAAATAAATTTTAAAAAGCAAAAAAAAAAAAAAAAAAAAAGAAAGAAAAGAAATGATGAGCAAAATGCTCTCAGAAAAACCTGAAAAGGCCTCTCTGAGCTCATGCACACATACTGTGTACAAAGTAATAACAATAGTGTGGATGATCAGCTGTGAATAAATTTGCTATTCTCAGCAATACAATGATCCTAGACTACTTTTAAAAATGCGCTATCCATACCCAGAGAAAGAACTGATTGGGCCTGAATACAGATTGAAGCTTACTTTTCTTTTTACTGTATTTTTCTTGAGGTGGGGGTGATCTATGTTTTTTTTTTTTTTTTTTTTTTTTTTTTTTTTGCAACATGACTTTTATGAAAATATTTGAAAAAAAGAAGGAACATAGAGTTATAAATAAAAGCTTCCTCCTTTAGCTTTATCAAGCTAAGTTTTAGCTAATGGATCTTCTTCATTAGAAAGAACAACGCTGATGAGTTGATGAACCCCCCCAGAGTGGGGCAACCAGGATGGGGCAAGACCCATAGACATGCAGTGGGAGGGTCTGTTGGAGAAGTCAAGGCTGTTAAATCCTGGGAAAAAGAAGTGGGGTTGCTCAATTGCCTTGGACTTGGTGTCCGTGTCCCAGGGATATGGGTATTTCACAAAACCTACTTATAAGTGTTTTTCTATTATTTACCAAAATCTAGCTCAATGAACAGTTTCGGTTCCTGAGGATGTGACCAAAAAAGGCAAAGGAACTTCAGCTATAGTCAATGGAAAAATGACGTTGTCCATGTTCCATTCTGTCCTCAAAGTGTGCTGCAAAATAAGAATTACTAAAACATTTGGCACTGCTTAAAAAAAAAAAGGGGGGGGAATGGGGCAGATTAAATACAACAAAACATAGAAGAGCAAACAGACATAGTCTGCAGTGACTTGGGGAAGGACTAATGGACAAAAACTGCTGGGAAAGCCAAACTGGACCCAAGCCTCACACATATAACAAGAAAAGATCCAAATAGGTGGCTCTAGTCCTATCGTCAAAAGTTAGAAAAGTAGCAAGAAATTCCCTTCTGCATCAATGGAATGGGGAAAAATTTACAACTAAACAAGGGATAGAGAGGATCACAGAAGATAAGGATAATTGTACTTATATAAAATCGTAAAGGTTTTGTACAAAGAAATCAAATCTAAAAATTAGAAGGGAAACAGGTAACTAGGGGAAATAATCCTTGCAACAAGTTTGTCTGATAAAAGAAGGTAGAGCAAGTAAGTGACTCAATGGATAGATGAGCCTAAATTCAAATTGAGTTTCAGAAATTTATTAGCTATGTGACTGTGAGCAAGTCACTTAACCCTGTTTGCCTCAGTTTGCTCAAATGAACTGGAAAAGAAGAAAACAAATTACTCCAGTATCTATACCAATATGACCCCAAATGAGGTTGTGGAGAGTTGAACATGACTTAAAAAGGGACTCAACAACAACAAATAAATTAAAGAAACTCTGAGGTTCTGCCTCACACTCATTCATCAGAATAGCAACAATGTCAAAATGACAAGTGGGGAAGATGAACATTTTTTGACTAGTGTGGAAATTTGTTTTGTGGGATTAAGTAAATGTGTATTCAGGGCTTTCTTTTCTTGTTTTTTTTTTTTTTTCTCTTAAAGTTGCTCATTGGGTGGTAACAGAAAAGATCAGTCACTAAATCATTTAAAAAAAAAAATTTAAGACAATGGAAAGATGCTTAGAGGGCACATATGGTTTTCCTCATGTTACTGATGATGACCTAAGAGCAATGAATGTCATAAAAAATAGCATCCAAGAAACATGGAAAAGGAAGTGAGTCAGCTCTTACTGACAAAGTCAGGGATAACAGGCATCTGCAAAATAGAACTTGACCTTGAGGAACACCTCCAGCACCTTGGAGAGGTCTTCAGTGCAGTTTCTCAGTAGCTATTTGTGCGCCTGTTGTCTCCTTCAGTAGAATGTAAACTCCCTGATCTCTTAGCATTTTTGTAGTCTTTTTTTTTTAAATAATGAGTGAGATTTTTCCATGACCAATCTGGGGTTTTCTTGACACAATTACTTTTTATAACTTCCTTTTACAGCTCATTTTACAAATGAGGAACTGAGGAAAATAGGATTAAATAACTTACCATCTAGCAAGATTAGTAAAACACATCTAGTAAGTATCTGAGTCTAGATTTGAATTGACAAAGATGATGTTTAATTGTTCAATCATTTTTCAATCATGTCTGATTCTTCCTGAACCCATTTGGGATTTTCTTTGATAAAGATACTGGAATGATTTGCCATTTTTTCCTCCAGCTCATTTTACAAATGAGGAAACTGAGGCAGAGTTAAGTGACTTGTCCAGGGTCACACAGCTAGTAAGTATCTGAGGCCAGATTTTAATCCAGATCTTTCTAACTCCAGGTCTGACATTCTAGCCACTTCAGTACCTAACTCTGGACCTGGAATCAGGAGGACTTGACTTAAAATGTGAAAAAGTCTTTGGGTAGTCTGGTGAAACCCACAGATTCCTTCTCAGGATATTTTTTAATGTATAAAGATGTTAGGATTACAAGGTGAGAACTCAGGTTGTCTGAGCAATTCTCTAGCTCAGAATTCACACCTTTAGTTCTGGCCTTTAGGGGGAGTTTACACCTTTGGACTTCTGAAGAGGAGTTTACATGTTTAAAGGTTCATTGGTTGAAGTATTTCCCCAGCTCCCATTGAGTTCTCACTAGCCCATTCTCTGCTAGGATAAAAGAGGAGGACAGTAAGCCAAGAAGTTAGTCTAGTCTGGGATTGAGTTTAGACGGCACAGAGGAAAAGATTTTACAGAAAAGAGATCTCCTCTCAGAAAAGGATTATAACTTAAGAGACAACCGGACCTTCACGATTTGGCGCCCAAGGTGGGGCAAAGACTTCTTCTGAGCCCTTCAGAGAACTAGCCCAGACCTTGACATTTTGGCACCCGACCAGGAACTGACAAGATCCTGATTCCAGTGGAAAAGCCTCCAGCCAGACTCTCTCCTTCCAGACTGCCGTCCCAACTCTGTCCCAGACTAGACTAACTCCTTGCCCTACTGCCCTCCTCTTTTATCCTCCCAGAAAAGGATTATAACTTAGAGACGACCGGACCTTCACATAGAATAAATACATAGAATTACAAAGAAAGACAATTGTATTGAAATGTAGCTATAAAACTATATTTTAAACGTAAGGATGTGGATCTCAGGTTAAGAACTCCTGCTCCTCTCTCTTGACACAGGCCCAGAGTAGGGAAGCCACTTGCGCAAAGTCACACAGCCAGGGAACTAAAAAGACAGAGTAGCTTGAAATTCTGGCCCCTCCATTCTCTGACATCATTCCTTGGCCACAGGTGGACTTAACTGCCAGACTGGGCACCTGTAGCTGTATCACAATCCCAGGGCTTGGCAGCCATCTTTTCTGGGGCAGGATGGAATTAGAGAAGGCTGGTTGGTTCCCTATACCTTGGGTTAGCTGACTGGCCTCCAAGCACCCCCAGCTTGTACAAGAGAGTCTCCAACTTCAAGGTCAAAAGGGCATAAAGTCTGGAGCCCAGAAGTGGTCAAGCTCTGATGGTCCTTCAGATGAAGACAGCTTGGGGTAGCTGTGGAGCCCAGACAAGAATGGGCCAAAGGTAAACTGGGCAGAGCTTCAAAAGACTTGGGGCAAGGGGTGTTGCTAATAATAATAATGATAATGACTATTTATTTAGCACATTAAAGTTTGCAAAATTCTTATTTCATTTGATCCTCATCATATCTGTAAGATAGAAGGCTATTTTTATTCTCATTTTACAGATGAGGAAACTAAGTTTAAAACAATTGAAGTGACTGCACCAAGCTCACACAGTTAGTCAACTTCTCAGGCAGGATCCTAAACCAAATCTTCCTGACTCTAAATACAGAGAGTCTATTTACCCACTGAGCTATAGGAAGTAAACTTAGAGTCCAACCTTCTCATTTTGCAAATAGGTAACTAAGGCAGACTGAAAGCTATCGAATGACTTCCCTAGAATTACATAGCTGGTGGGTACCCAAAGCTGGTGTGTAGACAAAATATGGCAGGTCACATATTTTTTTCTTACCCTGTGACGGGATATGTGAGCAAAAGGGTGACATGCTTCTTTTTGCTCCCCTAGGGATGGATCCAAGACATGAGTGAATGAAGGACCTTGTAGGGAAGGTCCCAGCCCACTTATACTATGTATAAATACAGAGTAATTCTATGAATTTATTTTATACATAAAAAATATCTTGAGAGTCTATGTATTTCACCAGAGTGCCCAAAGAATCTTCCACATTTGAAGTCAGATCCTCCTGATTCCAGAGCCAGAGCGAGGTTCTGAAGTGGCTAGAGTGTCAGAGCTGGAGTTAGAAAGAACTGGATTAAATTCTGGCCTCAGATACTTACTAGCTGTGTGACCCCCGGCCTTTTCTGTATTTTGATATCTCAAGACTTGGATGTTGGGGAAGTCAGGAGACCTAGGATGGGGGTCTCAGTTCTATGACCTTAGATAAATGATATTTTCTTTCTGAGCCTCAGTTCCCTTGGGAGAGAGATTATTATGGAAGGAATTGAAGTGTCTTAGATATAGCCTGGAGCTGGAGGCAGAAAACCTATGTTGGATCCCACTTCTATTGTAAGACTTTGGGTGAGCCGCAAACATTTATTATGGCTTGTCAGGCACTGGGCTAAGCATTAGTGGTACAAAGACAGGCAAAATACTCGTTTCTGCTCTTGAGGAAGTTGCAGACTTATGTACAGCTTACAAACAATTATGGACAAAGAAGCTATGTATCAGAAATAATCAATAGACTGAAGGCACTAGAAGGGGGTTGGGAAAGGGGTTCTTAAAAAAAAGAGGGTTGTTAGTAAGTGAATGAATGGGTTAAAAACAAACAAACAAACAAAAAAAAAAAAACAAAGGTTTCTTCTATGCCCAAGCATTGTGCTAAGTGTTGGAGATACAAAGAGAAAAAGGCAAGTCTG